>NC_057807.1:372158039-372167689 GCF_018294505.1 Triticum aestivum
TGAAGAAAAACTACGGAAACAGTGAAGATTTTGCAAAGTTGAAGAATTTGAAAAACTGAAGAATTTCAAAAACTGAGGAAAAACTCAAATTGAAGATTTTCAACTTTGGTGGTGGCGTGACCCACCGTATAAGAATGATGATTTCAGACACCGCGTACAATTGTCGTAGGATTCTGAGAATCAAATTCTTCATTAATTTCTTCACACTTAGAGTGTTATTCTTCATTGATTGAAAAAAACATTTCTTCATGTGTTGCACATCTAAGTCATCAATTTTGCATAAGTGTTAGGATGTGTGTCCTTTTCAAAGAACATTCGAAGATTCTAAGATATTTAGCTCACACCGCAACTTGCTAAATTTCTTCTCATCCAAGGGCTTTGTGAAGATATCGGCTAGCTGTTCTTTAGTCTTCACATGCTCAATAGAAATGTCGCCCTTCAACACATGATCACGAAGAAAATGATGACGGATCTGAATGTGCTTTGTCTTCGAGTGCTGAACTGGGTTATGAGCAATCTTGATGGCATTCTCATTGTCACAGTAGAGAGGCACATTCTTCATGTTGATGCCGTAGTCCTTGAGAGTTTGCTTCATCCATAGCAATTGAGCACAGCAAGAACCAACAGCAATGTACTCAGCTTCCGCAGTAGACAGTGATACGCAGTTCTGTTTCTTCGAGGACCAACAGACCAAAGATCATCGGAGGAAATGACAAGTACCAGATGTTGACTTGCGGTCCACACGATCACCAGCATAGTCAGAGTTAGAATATCCAATGAGATCAAAGGTAGAGCCCTTGGGGTACCATAATCCTAGTGTTGGTGTGTGAGCTAGATATCGAAGAATATGCTTCACAGCCTTATGGTGTGATTCCTTCGGTGTAGCTTGAAATCAGGCACACATGCAAACACTAAGCATTATATCTGGCCTAGATGCACATAAGTACAATAAAGAACCAATCATGGAGCGGTATACCTTTTGATCGAAGTCAATACCATTTTCATCAGTGCATAGATGGCCATTTGTGGGCATAGGATTTTTGACTCCTTTGCAATCTTGCATGCCGAATTTCCTCAGAACATCCTTCAGGTATTTCTCCTGAGATATGAATATGCCATTGTGCTGTTGATGAATTTGAAGACCTAAGAAGAATTTCAACTCTCCCATCATAGACATTTGATATTCTTCACTCATCATATAGGCAAATTCATCACTATAACGTTGGTCAGTACAGCCAAAGATAATATCATCAACGTATATTTGACACAGAAACAGTTCACCATCATAAGATTCAGTAAAGAGAGTAGGGTCGAGTGAACCGGGTGTGAAGCCATTCTTCATGAAGAATTCCTTCAAAGTATCATACCACGCCCGAGGGGCCTGCTTGAGGCCATAGAGGGCCTTGTTGAGTCTGAAGACTTTGTCAGGATTCTTTGGATCTTCAAAACCTGGGGGTTGAGCAACATATACTTCTTCCTCAAGCTTACCATTGAGGAATGCACTTTTCACATCCATTTGATATAAAGTGATATTATGATGGTTAGCATAAGCAAGTAATATGCGAATAGCTCAAGTCTAGCAACAGGTGCAAAAGTTTCATCGAAATCAATTCCTTCAACCTGTGTGTAGCCTTGAGCTACAAGTCGTGCCTTATTCCTCACCACAAGGCCATTTTCATCTTGCTTGTTGCGATAGATCCACTTTGTGCCAATGATATTATGCTTGCGAGGATCTGGACGTTTGACCAATTCCCAGACATTGTTGAGCTCGAACTGATGTAATTCTTCTTGCATGGCCAGAATCCACTCAGGCTCCAGAAATGCTTCATATACCTTAGTGGGCTCTGTGATAGAGACAAAAGCATAGTGCCCACAAAAGTTAGATAAATGTGAAGCTTTTGAGCGTGTGAGAGGACCTAGTGCTTCAATGTCATCGATGATCTTTTCAACTTGCACTTCTTTTGCAACGCTAGGATGAGCTGGTTGTTGTCGAGGAATTTGATCAGCATTTTCTTCAGCACCATTTTCTTCAGCATTTTCCTCAGGTACATCAGCTCGACGATCTTCGCATTCTGGAATGAATTCTTCAGTAGATTCTTCGGTAGGAATGACATCCTCAGTAGCCTTGAACTTGATAGAATCTTCAGGTGCTGGTTCATCTATCACCAAAGGTAGGTGCTCTCTTTGCGAGCCATTAGTTTCATCGAACCGCACATCTACAGTTTCAACAATCTTGTGAAGAGCGATGTTGAAGACTCTGTAGGTGTGCGAGTCCTTTCCGTAACCAAGCATAAAACCTTCATGTGCTTTCGGTGCAAATTTAGCATTGTGATGAGGATCTCTAATCCAACATTTAGCACCGAAGACTTTAAAATAACTCACATTGGGTTTCTTGTCAGTGAGGAGTTCATAGGCAGTCTTCTTGAAGAATTTGTGAAGATATACTCTGTTGATGATGTGGCACGCGGTATCAATTGCATCAATCCAAAAACGGTGAGGCGTTTTGTATTCATCAAGCATAGTGCGAGCCATCTCAACAAGAGTTCTGTTCTTGCGCTCCACGATGCCATTTTGCTGAGGAGTATAAGGAGCAGATAACTCATGAGTAATACCCAGTTCATCAAGATAGTCATTAAGACCGGAATTCTTGAACTCGGTTCCATTGTCACTCCTGATGTGCTTGATCTTCACACCAAAGTTGGTTGAAGCCCTCGAGGAAAATCGTTTGAAGACTTCCTGCACTTCATGTTTGTAAGTAACAATGTGTACCCATGTGTAACAAGAATATCATCAACAATAACAAAGCCATATAGAGATGCATCATTAGTCATAGCAGAATAATGATTACGACCGAAGAGATCCATGTGAAGCAATTCAAATGGACGAGTAGTAGTCATGATAGTCTTTGCTGGATGCTTGGCCTTGGTCATTTTTCCAGCTTCACAGGCACCGCACAAGTGATCCTTGAGGAATTTGACATTCTCAATGCCAATGACATACTTCTTCTTCGCAAGCATGTGCAAATTCCTCATGCCAGCATGACCAAGTCGTCGATGCCATAGCCAGCCTTCTGAAGCTTTTGCAAGTAAGCACACGGCAGGTTGTGGTCCTATAGAGAAATCAACAATGTACAAGTCTCCTCTCCTAAAGCCTTCGAAGACTTTGGAATTGTCAGCTTCCATGATCACAACACAACGATACTTGCCAAAGACAACAACCATATCAAGATCACAAAGCATTGAGACAGACATGAGGTTGTATCCTAAGGACTCGACAAGCATGACTTTGTCCATGTGTCGATCCTTTGAGATCGCAACCTTACCTAGACCCAATACCTGACTTTTGCCTTTGTCAGCGAAGATGATATGCTTCAGATGTGACGGTGTTAAGGGAGCATCCATCAAAAGATTCTTGTCAGTAGTCATGTGATTTGTACATCCACTATCGAGGACCCACTCATTTGCTTTGGGTTGATCATCCTGCAGATGAATTAGTGCAGCTTAAAAACTCATATACTTCATCAGTGAAGAATATGACATCAGTATCATCAGTTCAATTTCATCAAGCAATAGCACAGATAAGCAGTGTGAGGACGTGTGAAATGAAAGTTCATTTCATCATGATTAGCATGCGTCCTTTCAGGCATTGTTCAGGTCTCCAGCAAATTCTTCAGTCATTTTGAGCACGACTGGAGACCTGACCCTGCATAAGAGATTAGTTCTTTTTCTTCACCACCCACATCTGGAGGGGTGGCAAAGAATTCATCACTCTGCGAGCACCATATGAGAAGGGTGGCAAAGATGCCAAACCATTTCGTTTCACATAAGAGGGGTTAGGGTAAGCATATGAATAAGCAGAGAAATTCTTCGAGGACTTATGAACATAATGATTTGAAGAATAATGCACATATTCATAGCCCTTAGCTCTACCCTGCGAAAAAGAGTTGTTAGCACGATGATGTTCATATGAGGATTTTGATCCTTTTGAGGAATTTGATCCATGTGAGGAATTTGGTCCGTATGAGGACTTGGATCCATATGAAGAATTTGGTCCATATGAAGAGTTTGATCTGGGGTTCCTATTCTTCACTGGTGGTGTCATGAGGACATTCACCTGAAGACTTTCAACATAACTTTTGGGAACCCAGATTTTCTTCATAGGGGAACCGTTCCTGCAGTTAGTGCCAACATATCTAGCAAATACTTCACCATTCTGATTTTTGAACAGTTTATAGTTGGAGTCAAATGACTCATCAGAAGAATGAGGAAATTCACATGTAAAGCCAGATAAGTTAGATGGATCAACTGGAGGTCCCTTTGCAGCAACCCATGAGGTTTTGGGGTACTGCTCAGGCTTCCAATATGTTCCATCAGCATTGAGTTTCCTCTCAAAGGCAATATCCTCTTTCCTAGGGTTTCTGTTGAGGATCTGCTTTTTAAGCACATCACAAAGAGTATGATGCCCTTTGAGGCTTTTGTACATGCCTGTCATATACAATTCCTTCAGCCCTGCATCGTCAGTGATACTAGCAATATCCTCAGATGAGGAATTAGTGATAGCAGAGGCAGGTGAAGAATTTGTAACATTTGAAGCATTTGAACATTCAAGTGAAGAATTAGCAGATTCACGTTCAATGCACTTTAAGCAGGGAGGATCAAATTCTTCCTGAGTAGCGCTGATTTGTTGAGCAAGTAATGAATCGTGCTCCTTCTGAAGATCTTCATAACACACTCTTAGCTTCTCAAGATCTTGCTTTCTTTGAAGGAATTCATAAGAAAGCTTCTCGTGATCAGTTAAGAGAGTTTTATGATGACTTTGAAGGTTGTCAAACTTAGACTGAAGTCTCTGAAGATTTTCAGTTAAGTCTTTAGTGCGGTCCATTTCATCACCCAACATATCATCACTTTTGTCTAGCATGTTTTGAAGTTTTTCAATAGTCTTTTGTTGTTTCACAGCAATCTTAGCAAGTTTAGAGTAGCTAGGCTTGAGATTTTCATCAGATTCATCCTCACTTGATTCAGAGGAGGGGTAGTTACCTTAGCAGCCTTTGCCATGAAGCAATAGGTGGGAGCATAGTCATCATTGCCTTCATCAGCGTTGTTGGTGTTGCCATTTTCTTCAGAGTTGAAGATAGACTTGCTGACAAATGCGGTAGCAAGAGCTAGACTTGCCACACCTGACTCAGACTCCTCGGATGCCTCCTCTTCCTCATTATCCTCAGATTCAGCCCCAGAATCCATTTCCTTGCCAATGAATGCCCGAGCCTTCTTGGAGCTGCTCTTCTTGTGGGATGAAGACTTCGAGGATTTTGATGATGAAGACTTTGAAGATTTCTTCTTCTTCTTGGCATCATCAGAACTGTAATCCTTGTATTTCTTCTTCTTTAGTTCCTTGTCCCACTGAGGACAATCTTGAATGTAGTGACCAGGCTTCTTGCATTTGTGGCATAGCCTTCTCTTATAGTCACTTGATGAGGAATCATTGCTCCTTGAAGATTTTCCGAAGCGACCACGTCTTGAGAATTTCTGGAACTTCTTCACGAGCAGTGCTAGCTCCTAGCTCAATTCTTCAGGATCACCAAGGCTACTACCAGAATCTTCACATTCAGATTCACAGACTGCCTTGGCCTTCAGGGCACGTGTTCTGCCATAGCTTGAACCATAAAGATCTCTCTTTTCAGCAAGCTGGAACTCATGAGTATTTAGCCTCTCAAGGATATCAGCGGGATCTAGTGACTTGTAATCAGCATGCTCTTGAATCATCAGTGCCAGAGTGTCAAATGACGAATCGAGTGATCTCAGCAATTTCTTCACCACCTCATGATCGGTGATGTTAGTGGCACCGAGCGCTTGAAGCTCATTTGAGATATCAGTGAGGCGATCGAAGGTTTGCTGAACATTTTCATTGTTGAGTCTTTTGAAGCGGTTGAAGAGATTGCGAAGAACGTCAACACGAGAGTCACGTTGAGTTGAGACTCCTTCGTTTACTTTGGAGAGCCTATCCCAGATAAGCTTAGCAATTTCCAAAGCATTCACTCTACCATACTGCCCTTTACTCAGATGACCACATATGATATTCTTCACTTGAGAATCGAGTTGCTTGAATCTCTTCACATCAGCAGCATTCAGGGAAGGTGTGACTAAGGGAACACCATTTTCCACAACGTACAAGAGATCGTTGTCAAATGCTTCAAGATGCATTCGCATCTTATTCTTCCAATAGGGGTAGTCTGTGCCATCGAAGGTAGGACACCCAGCAGAGACCTTGATCATACCTGCGGTCGACATAACTAGAACTCCAGGTGGCTAAACCAAAATCACACAAAACAAGGGAGTACCTTGCCCTGATACCAATTGAAAGTGCGTTATATCGACTAGAAGGGGGTGAATAGGCGATTTTTATGAATTCTTCACTGAGGAATTTGCCGGTAAGGAAATTCCTTAGCGAAGAACTACTTGCAGCGGAATAAGTACTCAGAAGTAAGCATAACAGAATACACACATAGTCATCATGATGAAATGAAGACAAACACAGAGTACAGAAAGCGTAAACACAGGATAACACAAGATGAAGACAAACAGACTGAAGAAATTGAACTGAGGAAATTGAGAAAGTCTTCAGTCAAAGTCTTCAAACACAGATATGAACAATCACTCAACACAGTAATGAGGAAATGAAAGAGTTGAGGAAACAGAACCAGTAAGGTTGGTGAAGACAATGATTTGGTAGACCAGTTCCAACTGCTGTCTCAGTTGTACGTCTGGTTGAAGCGGCTAAGTATGTAAAGAACACACAGTCCCAGACACCCAGTCGCTGAGCACGCAGCTCAGGACACCAAGTCCTCATCGTATTCTCCTTGAACTAAGGTCACACAGACCTCGTCCAATCACTCGTGGTAAGTCTTCAGGCGACTTCCAAACCTTCACAGACTTTGGTCACTCGGCGATCCACAATTCCTCTTGGATGCTCTAGACCATGACGCCTAACCGTCTGGAAGAAGCACAGTCTTCAAAGGTAACAAGCGTCGGATCCACGCAGGATCAATCTCTTCAGTGATGCTCAATAACTTTGGGTTTGTGGGTGTTTGGATTTGGATTTTCCTCACTCGATGATTTTCGCTCAAAGTCCTCGGAGGATGGGTTGCTCTCAAATGACAAGTGTCAGTTTCTCTCGGAGCAGCCAACCAGCTAGTGATTGTAGGGGGCGGCTATTTATAGCCTAGGGAGCAGCCCGACATGATAAGACATAAATGCCCTTCAATGATATGACCGTTATGTGGATAAGATATTTTGGGACAGCTGGCGCGTAGCACAGCAACGGTCGAAAATTTGACTCTCAAATTCCTCAGGGCTATCATGTTCCTCACTGTGTAGGCAATCTGCACTGGTGAATTCCTAACTCCTCAGTCAGAACAAATCTCTCAGCCACCAGAAGAACTTTGTCTCTGTCACTGAAGAAATTGACTGAACTGTATGAGATTTCCAATGGCTTCACTCGAAGGGATTGGTAGGTGTAGGATTTTGAGTTGAGCATCACATGAAAATTTTTCCTTGGTATTTCCTTGACCCCCTTTAACAGTACGGTGTTTCCTATGACTCAAGAAAGTGAAAAACAAAACTACGAAAACAAAAGTCTTCAAGCTTCATATTCCTTGCATGAATATCAAGTCTTCACGGACACACCAATTTCTTCACTTTCAAAGTCTTCATGAAAGTCTTCAGGAATACCAAAATCTTCAGTCGAAGATATTCATTTTTAGGGGTCGACTTTCTCTGTAAATATCAAACTCCTCATAGACTTATAGACCTGTGTACACTCATAAACACATTAGTCCCTTAACCTATAAGTCTTCAATACACCAAAATCACTAAGGCGCACTAGATGCACTTATAGATCCTCTTTGTTAACTTGCCCAACTTCTATGTAAACAATTCCAACATTCTTCATGTTTCCTTGATGCTGATCACAGACATCTGGTACTTCCACTTGGTTGAGGTCATAGGTTTCTTCCTTTCAAGGCAGTCTTCAACCTTGTGTGTCATCATTTTACAGATGAAACAGATAGGAGGTTGAGGACAATGGGACCTATGATGCCCAGGCTCTCCACAACGGTAGCAAGTAACATCAGAGTACTCAGTCCCAGCAGTTTCTTGAGTTCTAGGAACATGTCTCCCTTTTTCAGCATTCTTCTGTTTCCTTTGCTGTTGGTTCCCAACCCTATTTCCCTCTCCCTGCTCTTGACTCTGCTTTTGTGTCTTCTACACCAGCTTCCCACCTATGAGCTAGAAGGAGCTTGCCCTGGAACCCAAGAGATTGAGGGTTCTGCTGCACAGGGGCAGGCCCTTGCATCACTCCAAAAGGCTGACCAGACCCCTAATTTCCTGGGTTCCTCCACTGATTCATTGGGGGAGGAAAGAATGGACCCTAGCACCAGGGGGAGGCGGCATACCTTGGAAACCATGGCCATAGGGGGGAAAGTTTTGCTGGGGAGGCCCAAACTGCTGATCGAAGGTAGGAGTCCACTGTCCCTGGTTGATTTCCATCGGGTCGAACTGCTGATCGAAGGTAGCAGTCAGCGGCGGCGAAACTGCGGTCGAGGAAGAGGTCTCTCCTGATCCAAACTAGCACTGTGGCTTCTAGTGGGCTAGGGTTTCCCTCACCAACCCACAGCTGGCCAAAATGCTCCGCCAGTGCCTCGTCATAATCTAACTGGGACCCAGAAACCACATCGGGGCCACGTCGCCCCGCATTGTCGTTACGCGGCTTACGCCTAGTTGGTTCATCTCCACTGGGCCCCTCTGTGTCATCACCGGAGCGAAACAGGGTATGTTGCCCACGGCGATCACCGGCACCGCAGACGCCTCAGAAGCGCGTCGGAACGGTGAGTCTACCGAGGTTTCCTCCTCAGGGCTCCCTTGGCTTGTTCCCCGGCTTGTGGATCTATGCTTCTGGCAAAGCGGCACTCCAGATCTAACTGAGACCGCCACACGTCTCCGAAATGCCGGTGAAGCGCACGAATCTGCAGCGCGGCAGAGCGATGAATCCGTGACGAGGCCCAGCTTCGCGTGTGTGAGCGCACCTCCTCCCTCCAGGCCCCCATCGCTGCCCTGACGAATCACAACGGTGGTTGGAGAGACCAGAACGTCCTCCGCTTGACTCTGCGAGATGGGATCCTGGATTCCGCCGCAGCCAACGCCCAACTGATGATTTCCTCTGGCTCAGTCAACGCTCCCTTGAGCAGGAGCTCGAGTTCCTCCTCCGAGGCCTCCACGCAGATCCTTGTCACTCGCTTCTGAATCGTGTCGCCGTGCGTCGGGAGCCGCATAGTTCTGCTCATGCGCGCCTGATGCATCTCCTCAGCCATCGCATCCTCCTCCCCTCGAGACCTCTGACCGCTCCTCCGAGGCACCCCGTAGGGGCGCGGTGTGCGGGGGAAGTAGGGGACCGATAGGAGCTCCACCTGCGTTCGGGGGGGGTAGGGGTGGACGCGGCGGTGGGGATTGCCGGCGACAATGGTGCCGTCGGTGGTAGGCTGAGGGGATAAGGCAAGTCGCGAGAGCCACATCACGGGGGACCCAAGACCCGGCCAGCTATTCTAATTGCAACCGAGATTGTCTAAAATCTAATTCCTTTTGCAACCGAGCCCACGA
>NC_057807.1:373213697-373215557 GCF_018294505.1 Triticum aestivum
TGGGGGGGAAGTGTGGGGCGGCTAGGGTTTGCCGCGGGGGGTGAGGGGATAAGCGACCGGCGCTGGGCCGGGCCAGGGGGGGAATGGGCCAGGGGGGGAGGGGCCAAGTGGGGAGGGGGAATGGGCCAGGGGGAATGGGCCAGGGGTTTTCCCTTCCCCCCTTTTTTTGTCTTTCCTTTTTCTTTTATTATTTCTCTTTTCTGTTTTTAGTTTACTTAAAATGCCAAAGCATTTTACCAAAATTAGTGCACCCCACCATAATTAGGTTAGCTATTTTAGACAACCCCCGAACATTTTTAGTCTTTGTTTTGAAACCTTTTATCTTTGCTTTTGTTTTGATTTTGAATTCGAACCGGTTTCGAACTAACGCGTGTTTATCCACAGTAATCGAGGTGACGTGGCAACATTAGTGGGGATTACTGTAGCATAATTACCCGGGCGTCACAATTCTCCTCCACTACAAGAAATCTCGTCCCGAGATTTAAGAGGGAAGTAAGGGGAAAGTTCTGGTTACGATATTCTAACGGATCTTCTCGACGAAGTTAGTTCCTTTCGTTGATGTCTTCAATCCTTTATTCCGACGCATCATGATAAACTCGCCACCATTTCTTCGTGAACTCCATCGTACTTACGAATAGGTAAGGGGTAGCTCTATAATTCAAGGATGTTATAAGTGAAAATCATCTGGGGGTATCCCCAGAATGAACTTATGAGTATCTCGCGAGTTGAACAAACGACACACATCGAGAGCAAAGTAAGACAGGGCGATAAGAAGTTTCAAGCGGATAGGCAATCGTTCATTGCCTGAAGCAGGGTGCGAAAGGGTTCAGAGCAACGGGTATAAGTATTGCGTCCGATACCAGAATAGATCTACAGGCAAGTGGCCCGTGAATTACATACAAAGTCAAGCGTGAGGAATAACTTTGGGAACAGGGGGTGTACAGGAGAGTCAGGTTTCGATCTTGTGGAACTGTGGGTTATGGGCCCACCATGTGGATTAAAAGTAGGAAGGACAGTGACATCTTGCACGATCATGTAAGCAAGGCATGCCAGAGGATAGTCTGTCGGTTATGTCGGCAACAACATCGGTACCAAGGGCGAGGGACGAAGAGAACCATTTTCCTGCTCGTTGAACGAGGCGGACCATTAGGCAAAGTTCTCGTCCATCGGTGGTTACCAAAATGTCATCAACAAAAGTAACAGGGTCTCACTAGCAGAGTTGTACACCGAGGTGTTTACATAAGAAGTAAATTATTACTGCTTAGGTTATATAGATCACAAGAAAGGTCAAACAAACCAATGGAAAGGAAAATGTGATCATCAGGTCAAACAAAACAATGGAAAGGAAAATGTGTTTAAACACATATTTCAGGGGTATATCCTTCCCAAGGATAAGCAGAGCATGATATCCATGACAGGATATAATGTAGAAAACTCTTTAGGTAGGGGAGAGAATTTTCATGACATTACCCATACATCGGTGTTCGGATAATTGAGCAAGAAACATTTAGCATTGGGCTTCGGATGTTCTTGTTGAAAATCAGAGTATCGCAGACATGCTTCGAGATAGCATTGACATGGCCTTCAGGTGAAGATCAGACTTTGGAATCACGAAGGATCCATCTGGAATAACTTGTAGAATAAGTCTTACAATTTCCTCATGGATGAATGGATAACCTTGCTGAAAAGGAATCTATATTGATAGGTCCTCCAGCCGGGGGGGGGGGTGCTAGGCATGACATCATGTTAGCGGGTCATCAAAGGATCAACATCATAACTCTTGGAAAGGTGTCCCAACCATCATATCTGACCGAGATTCAGATCCGATTGGTGTCAGGATACCTGAGATTCAGGATGTCT
>NC_057807.1:373215567-373221149 GCF_018294505.1 Triticum aestivum
AGCATTGACATGGCCTTCAGGTGAAGATCAGACTTTGGAATCACGAAGGATCCATCTGGAATAACTTGTAGAATAAGTCTTACAATTTCCTCATGGATGAATGGATAACCTTGCTGAAAAGGAATCTATATTGATAGGTCCTCCAGCCGGGGGGGGGGGGTGCTAGGCATGACATCATGTTAGCGGGTCATCAAAGGATCAACATCATAACTCTTGGAAAGGTGTCCCAACCATCATATCTGACCGAGATTCAGATCCGATTGGTGTCAGGATACCTGAGATTCAGGATGTCTGAGAAGAAAAGGCGCAACACAAATCGTTGAAATGGCATTGCAAGCTTCTCGGGAAATGAACTATGGGAGCGGGTTTCTGAAGCAATAGTTCACCATTAAACCAAGGAGAGGCAAGGAGGCGTCTGGTGAACTCAACGGCAATTCACCGATATTCCCAAAAGATGGATTTCCACCATTAGGTGAACAAGGAGATAACATTGTCAGATCAAATGATATAAGGAAGTATGCTCGAGGAAAACATACACAATTAAACATTGGTTGAAAGGTGCGCCCGAAATGTGGATTGGGTTGCACGACCAATGTCAGAATGGTGATTTAATTAGCGAAGGACTTAGAATGAACTATCGATCATTAACTTCAAAGCAATAGGGTTGCTAGAAGTGCATAATCCAAACAACACCGTTCACTTGTGGGTACCCCGGTTGGAATCAACACGAGGACCAAGAAAGAATGGTGATGGTGAGAAGTATCATTATAGCAAGAATTCTTAAGAGGTGGAGCAATCCTCACAACATTCTTAACATCAAAGATGGTAATACTCCGCGGTAGAATATAACATAAGTTGGATAGCAAGGAACTCAAGGTATAACAACAAACATGAACAAGCTTGTGTTGGTGGGAAGGCAATAAAGTGGTCGATGATAATACAATTCATCGAGGCAAGGATGGTATTTCTTATCATGAATCCAATTGATATCCTGGATGAGCTCAGAATGTTGACGATCACGACACCTTTGTCGCGAGAGTTCATGAAGATGTAATCGATCAGCGACGACATCAAGTCAAAGTAATGATGAAGTGAAAGGTTATTGGAACCAAGGGTACGACACAAACTCGAAACCAAGCTGGTTGTTTAAGGTGAAAGGGTATGACGAGGAAAATCGACATAAGCTTAGCTCATCGTCGAAAATTGGTGCTCCGAGAATAAGGACCAAGTAGCACCGTTAGAATCGTCACGACAATGATATAGCCAAACAGGCTAGGAATGGTGTGATCGGGTACAAACTCGTACTTATAGAAGCTTACTGAAGAGTTGTTGAACCGTAGAGCGGACTCGGTTCAGTTATCGGTGTCTTTGAGTGTTTAATAATTCAGAGCCCGTGAAAAATTGGAATTAGTGGGAAGGTAGTACTTGATGAAGAACTCATAAGAAGTTATGCAGTTCCATGATAATCTCGAGATACCAGGGGGTAATACTCGAAGGTAGAGTAGAATAGAATCTTGACAGGTGAAATGATGTGCAAAGACAAGTAATTTAACTTGTCCGGGAAACGGGATCAAAGAAGAACAATATGGCCGGAACCACGGTTGCAAAAGGCCAGATCCTAGATATAAGATGAACTTATACCAAAGGAATAATTTAATTTAAGAGAAGCTTCCATGATAAGATCTACATCGTGTCCATGGGCATGAACGCAAAGTTCAAGGTCGACTCCCACTTCTCCAATGCATAACCTTTCATTCACTTCTCACGTTCGATGAAGTTGCAGTGTTGAAATTTTATCTGGTGAAGCACCA
The DNA here is from genome assembly GCF_018294505.1 of Triticum aestivum. Taxonomy (NCBI): domain Eukaryota; kingdom Viridiplantae; phylum Streptophyta; class Magnoliopsida; order Poales; family Poaceae; genus Triticum; species Triticum aestivum. The sequence goes on from NC_057807.1 coordinate 373,217,379, forward strand.
GAAGAGTATGACTCGTGAAAACTTTCGGGTTCACACGGTTTAGAGAAGGCATATGTTCAACCCATAGGGGCTTCTTAGAAGCATATACCACAAGTTTCAAGAGTAAATAACACAAGCCCGAAAGCAGAGCATGGTTGGTCAAGCAGAGGATACAACTTAACAAAGGCATTATGTATCAGGGGAAGAACTCACAAAGTGATCAAATGTGAAGGACACTGGCGGATAACAATCCAACAAAGGACTTGATGGTCCACAAAGGATCTGATACGAGTATCGGTACTCAACTAGAGGAAGAAGAATGCAAGGAGATCAGATTATAGAAACAACTGACTAACTCATTTGTCAAATGCAAAGGAAATACGATTTCCAAATCAAGGGATCAGAAGCAATGCTCTGATTAGGGATGGATAAGTTGAATAGCATTATGGTACAATCAACGACAATTGGATTGGTCGAGAACCAATTCCAGTTAAAAGAATGGCAGCTCAGCCGGAAAAGTAACTTATAAGGATCAAAGATGATTGCGTGCATTCGCAAACATATTGAGTCAACAGACTCAAAAATGATAATGACAAGGAATGTCAATAAGACTACGAGAGTTATGGGATTAACCATAAGGCAAGCAAGCAAGAATTTCAAGAGCCAAAGGCTCCAGAGGATTTTCGGAAGATCGAATATTATTTTGAAGACTTTTGTGAAACACAAGAACAACTGGGGATGAGCGGATACTCTGCAAGCGCGAGTAATTATCCGTAGGGGTATTCATGCAGCAAGGAACTGCAGGGCAGTAAGCGTAAAGAATTCTCGGAATACCGAAGAGTATTTCAGGACATTTTGTAATAACAAGAGCAACTGGGGATGACAATATGAACGATAGGTGTAAGTAGTTATCCAGAGGGATTTATCGATGGAAGTGAATTGCAAAAGCGATGGCACATAGTCTCGAGAGCACATCGTAGAGTATCTTCGGAATCTTCTGGTGCAGCAGGCGGTCATTGGTAACAAGTGGCTCTCCGGGAGAAAGTACTTGCGAGAACCTAAAGTTAGTTTTGTTTTTAGCAAAATCATTTAACCCGAATAGAAGAGAGCTCAGAGTCCCAGAGTAAAGGTCGAGGAGTAAAAGATCCTAATACCACCCAATTGGCGACGTGGGCCCATGGGCCGCACAGCCAAGTTAGTAAAACAATTTTCATCGACTAGACTCAACTTCGGCCAAGGAGTTGGAAAGGGGCATTCCTACAGGCAGTCGGCTCTGATACCAACTTGTGACGCCCCCGATTTAATCGTACACTAATCATGCACGCAAATGTGTACGATCAAGATCAGGGACTCACGGGAAGATATCACAACACAACTCTAAAACATAAATAAGTCATACAAGCATCATAATACAAGCCAGGGGCCTCGAGGGCTCGAATACAAGTGCTCGATCATAGACGAGTCAGCAGAAGCGACAATATCTGAGTACAGACATAAGTTAAACAAGTTTGCCTTAAGAAGGCTAGCACAAACTGGGGTACAGATCGAAAGAGGCGCAGGCCTCCTGCCTGGGATCCTCCTAAACTACTCCAGGTCGTCGTTAGCGGTCTGCACGTAGAAGTAGGCACCTCCGGTGTAGTAGGGGTCGTCGTCGACGGTGGCGTCTGGCTCCTGGACTCCAGCATCTGGTTGCGACAACCAGAAAGAAAGGAAGGGGGGAAAAGGGGGGAGAAAGCAACCGTGAGTACTCATCCAAAGTACTCGCAAGCAAGGATCTACACTACATATGCATGGGTATATGTGTAAAAGGCCATATCGGTGGACTGAACTGCAGAATGCCAGAATAAAAGGGGGATAGCTAATCCTGTCGAAGACTACGCTTCTGGCAGCCTCCGTCTTGCAGCATGTAGAAGAGAGTAGATTGAGTCCTCCAAGTAGTATCTCCAAGTAGCATCTCCAAGAAGCATCGCATAGCATAATCCTACCCGGCGATCCCCTCCTCGTATCCCTGAGAGAGAGCGACCACCGGTTGTATCTGGCACTTGGAAGGGTGTGCTTTATTAAGTATCCGGTTCTAGTTGTCATAAGGTCAAGGTACAACTCCAAGTCGTCCTGTTACCGAAGATCACGGCTATTCGAATAGATTAACTTCCCTGCAGGGGTGCACCACATAACCCAACACGCTTGATCCCATTTGGCCGGACACACTTTCCTGGGTCATGCCCGGCCTCGGAAGATCAACACGTCGCAGCCCCACCTAGGCAAAGCAGAGAGGCCAGCACGCCGGTCTAAACCTAAGCGCACAGGGGTCTGGGCCCATCGCCCATAGCACACCTGCACGTTGCGTGGGCGGCCGGAAGCAGAACTAGCCCCCTTAATACAAGAGCAGGCTTACGTTCCAACCCGGCGCGCGCCGCTCCGTCGCTGACGTCTGAAGTGCTTCGGCTGATACCACGACGCCGGGATACCCATAACTACTCCCGCGTAGATGGTTAGTGCGTATAGGCTCGTAGCCGACTCAAATCAAATACCAAGATCTCGTTAAGCGTGTTAAGTATCCGCGAACGCCGAACAGGGCCAGGCCCACCTGTCTCCTAGGTGGTCTCAACCTGCCCTGTCGCTCCGCCACAAAGTAACAGTCGAGGGCCGTCGGGAACCCAGGCCCACCTCTACCGGGATGGAGCCACCTGTCCTTTCAGCCCCCTCGTCAGAATCACTTGCGGGTACTCAATGAGCTGACCCGACTTTAGTCACCATCTGTATAGTATGTATGTATAGTATAGTATATACCCGTAATCACCTCCCAAGTGATCACGGCCCGATAGTATAGCAAGGCAGACTGACTAGAATGTAGGGCCAATGATGATAAACTAGCATCCTATACTAAGCATATAGGATTGCAGGTAAGGTATCAACAGATGTAGCGACAATGTCAGGCTATGCATCAGAATAGGATTAACGAAAGCAGTAACATGCTACACTACTCTAATGCAAGCAGTATAGAGGAGAATAGGCGATATCTGGTGATCAAGGGGGGGGGGCTTGCCTGGTTGCTCTGGAAAGAGAGAGGGGTCGTCAACTCCGTAGTCGAACTGGTCAGCAGCAGCGTCGGTCTCGTAGTCTACCGGAGAGAAGAGGGGGAAGAAATAATGAATACAGAGCAAACAAAGCATCACAAAATATAACAAGGCAATACGCGGTGTTCGGTGTGCCCTAACGCGGTAGTAGGTGATACCGGTGAAGGGGGAAAAACATCCGGGAAAGTATTCCCGGGGTTTCGTGTTTTCGGGCAAAGGAGCCGGAGGGGGAAAGTTGCGGGTTCGATAGGTTAGGGGTGTGTGGCGGACGAACGGACCGCGTGTCCGGATTCGTCTCGTCGTTCTGAGCAAATTTCATGTAGAAAGTATTTTAATCCGAGTTACGGATTAAAAGATATGATTTTCTAAAGATTTTATTAATTTCTGAAATTTATTTATTTATTTAATTAATTCGAAAAAATGTATTAATGACGTCAGCATGATGTCATGCTGACGTCAGCAGTCAACAGGGGTTGACTGAGTCAACCCTGACATGTGGGTCCCGTTCGTCATACTCTATTAACTTAATTAGCCTAATCAAAGTTAATTAACCTTAGTTAATTAGGTTAATTAGTGGTTAGGGTTAATTAAACAGAATTAATTAGATTAATTAAATACTTAATTAATTAATTAATTAACTAATTAGTTAATTAGTTTTAATTCATTTTCATTTTCATTTTATTTTTGTTTTAATAAAAACCGTTCTTTTTAGGGG
>NC_057807.1:373222219-373261519 GCF_018294505.1 Triticum aestivum
CCCCCCTTTTTTTGTCTTTCCTTTTTCTTTTATTATTTCTCTTTTCTGTTTTTAGTTTACTTAAAATGCCAAAGCATTTTACCAAAATTAGTGCACCCCACCATAATTAGGTTAGCTATTTTAGACAACCCCCGAACATTTTTAGTCTTTGTTTTGAAACCTTTTATCTTTGCTTTTGTTTTGATTTTGAATTCAAACCGGTTTCGAACTAACGCGAGTTTATCCACAGTAACCGAGGTGACGTGGCAACATTAGTGGGGATTACTGTAGCATAATTACCCGGGCGTCACAGGAGTAAATCATGCACTTTGGTACTATAAAAGACAAGGTTAATAATTGTTTTCATACAATGCCTACTGTACCATATTATTTCTACAATTTATATTGAGAAATATAAGCCATAGAAACTAGAAAACAAGCAAACTATGCAGTCAAAACAGAATCTGTCAGAAACAGAACAGTCTGTAATGATCTGAACAATAACCATACTTCTGCTACTCCAAAAATTATGTAATAAATTGGTGGACGTGAGGAATTTGTCTATTAATCTTCTTCAAAAAGAATCAACCCAAAAGCACTCTTCTATAAAAATGACAGCTAATCTCGTGAGCGCAAAGTTTCTGCTTTTTACAGCAAGATCACATTAACTTTCACCCAAGTCTTCCCAAAGGTCTTACTTGGCACTTTATTGAAACAAAAGCTATGAAACATGATTACTACAGTAGATTAATCATGTAGACACACAAAAACAGTAAGGATAAACATTGGGTTGTCTCCCAACAAGCGCTTTTCTTTAATGCCTTTTAGCTAGGCATGATGATTTCAATGATGCTCGCATAAAAGATAAGATTTGAAACATAAAAAGAGCATCATGAAGAATATGACTAGCATATTTAAATCTAACCCACTTCCTATGCCTAGGGATTTTGTGAGCACAACATTTATAGGAACAAGAATTAACTGGCATAGGAAGGCAAAACAAGTATAACTTCAAAAATTTAAGCACATAGAGAGGAAACTTGATATTATTGCAACTCCTACAAGCACATATTCCTCCCTCATAAAAAATTTCAGTAGCATCAAGATAGCAACTTTGTTCTCATACTCAAATGGAACCTCTCCCAAAATAGTGGAATACTAACTAAAGTTGACACTCTTCCAAATCCACTTTCATAAATATCGTATAGAGATTCAACATCCTCCAAGATAGTGGGATCACTAATTCCTAAAGTTGGCACTCTTCCAAACCCACTTTAAACTATAGCATTATTCATACTTCAAAAGATATAAGTGAAGTTCCTGGATCATTTTACAATAAATATAGACTAGCCAACATACAAGCTCAAAAATATACAAGTGAAGCGTATGAAGTGTTCTATAAAACCATACTCAAACGATTTGAGTGAAGCACAAAGAGTAATTCTATAAGATCATACTTAAAAGATATAAGTGAAGCACATGAAGCATTCTGTAAATAAATGAAGAGCTAGCTCATACTAGCATTAATCTTAAAGGAAAATACAAACACAAAGGACACAAGTCATGTGGACAAAACAAAAACCGAGGTATACCGATATTTGTTAAAGAAGAAAGATGGGATGCCACCGGGGCATCCCCAAGCTTAGATGCTTGAGTATCCTTTTGAAATATTTACTTGGGGTGCCTTGGGCATCCCCAAGCTTGAACTCTTGTCTCTCTTTATTCTTCTCACATCGGTAACTCCTCGTTCTTCAAACACTTCATTCACAAAAACTTAAACAAAAACTTTGTGAGATCCGTTAGTGTAATAAACCAAACTACCACTTTAAGGTACTGTAATTAACTCATTCTTTGTTTATATTGGTGTTAAACCTACTGTATTCCAACTTCTCTATGGTTCATACCCCCCGATACTAGCCATAGATACATCAAAATAAGCAAACAACACACGAAAAACAGAATCTGTTAAGAACAGGACAGTCTGCAGTAATCTGGAAGTTTAGTAAACTTCTGTAACTCCAAAAATTATGAAATAAAATTTAAAATTTTAAAAATTTGTACAAAAGTAATGTTCAAAAAGTTTCAGACCCATTTGACTTTCCAGTAAAAAATGTAAATTCATTCACTACAGCCAAAGTTTCTGTTTTTGTTCTGCACATAGTAAACAAGCAATCTTATCATGCTAAAACCAAAGCTTGACACATCATTTTTATAATACAATGGTTATATACAAGGGGATAATTATTTACAGAGAAACTTCCATGAAAAATTCTACATTGTTTCCGTCAGCATGAACACAAGTGCTCAAGGTCGACCCTCACTTCTTCAATGCATAACTTTCCAATCACTTCTCTTTTTGAAAAACTTTTTTAGGCATGAGAGGCAAGCAATTCCTTTTTGGTATTTTCATTATTTTTAATTTTTTTGTATGTTTCACCCAAAACTAAACAGAAATAAAAAGGAAAAACAAAATCTACTAAGTAAAGAAAGCAAACAAGCACACACGAGAATATCAACCCCACGCTATTGCTCCCCGGCAACGGCGCTAGAAAAGAGCTTGATAATCCCCAAGTGCAGGGAATCATCGTAGCAATTCCCAAAGGTGGAAGTGATAAGTATGGAGTGTCGAACCCACAAGGAGATAAAGGTAAGATCAATATTCTCTCAAGCCCTATCTGCCACTGATACGACTCTACGTGCACCGATCATTTGCTTCCAACTAGAAACAAGAAATAAACTGTGTTGTGGGTATAAAGAGGATAACTTTGTATGATACCGGAGAGCTAAAATATAAAAGTAGGTGATGTTATCATAAGGTTAGAATATATTACTAAATAATATAAATAGCGAGTGTGGAATAACGGTGGATCAGTGTGCGGAATTTGTTAGAAATATGCCCTAGAGGCAATGATAAATTAGTTATTATTATTATATTTCCTTGTTCATGATAATTGTTTATTATCCATGCTATAATTGTATTGATAGGAAACTCAGATACATGTGTGGGTACATAGACAACACCAAGTCCCTAGTAAGCCTCTAGATGACTAGCTCGTTGGTCAATAGATGGTTACGGTTTCCTGACCATGGACATTGGATGTCATTGATAACGGGATCACATCATTAGGATAATGATGTGATGGACAAGACCCAATCCTAAGCCTAGCACAAAGATCGTGTAGTCCGTATGCTAAAGCTTTTTTAATGTCAAGTATCATTTCCTTAGACCATGAGATTGTGCAACTCCCGGATACCGTAGGAATGCTTTGGGTGTACCAAACATCACAACGTAACTGGGTGGCTATAAAGGTGCACTACAGGTATCTCCGAAAGTGTCTGTTGTGTTGGCACGAATCGAGACTGGGATTTGTCACTCCGGTTGATGGAAAGGTATCTCTGGGCCCACTCGGTAGGACATCATCATAATGTGCACAATGTGACCAAGGGGTTGATCACGGGATGATGTGTTACGGAACGAGTAAAGAGACTTGCCGGTAACGAGATTGAACAAGGTATCGGCATACCGACGATCGAATCTCGGGCAAGTACAATACCGCTAGACAAAGGGAATTGTATGCGGGATTGCTTGAATCCTTGACACCGTGGTTCATCCGATGAGATAATCATGGAACATGTGGGAGCCAACATGGGTATCCAGATACCCCTGTTGGTTATTGGCCAGAGAGCTGTCTCAGTCATGTCTGCATGATTCCCGAACCCGTAGGGTCTACACACTTAAGGTTCGGTGACGCTAGAGTTGTTATGGGAATTGGTGTGCAGTTACCGAATGTTGTTCGGAGTCTCGGATGAGATCCCGGACGTCACGAGGAGTTCCGTAATGGTCCGGAGGTAAAGATTTATATATGGGAAGTCCTATTTTGGCCACCAGAAAATGTTCAGGATTTTTCGATATTGTACCGGGAAGGTTCTAGAAGGTTCCGGAGTGGGGCCCACCATCATGGGGGGACCCACATGAACATGGGTAGTGGGGGAAAGGCCCCACACCCTTGGTCAAGGCGCACCAAGATCCCCCCTTAGAAGGAATAAGATCAAATCCCAAAGGGATAAGATCAAGATCCCTAAAAAGGGGGATAACAATCGGTGGGGAAGGAAATGATGGGATTTCTTTCCTCCCACCTTTGCCAACGCCCAATGGACTTGGAGGGCAAGAAACCAGCCCCCTACACCCCTATATATAGTGGGGAGGCGCATGGGAGCTTCATGCTTGCCCCTAGCGCAGCCCTCTCCCTCCCCAACACCTCCTCCTCCTACGTAGTGCTTGGCGAAGCCCTGCCGGAGAACTGCAAGCTCCACCACCATGCCGTCATGCTGCCGGAGCTCTCCCTCAACTTCTCCTCTCCCCTTGCTGGATCAAGAAGGAGGAGACGTCCCTAGGCTGTACGTGTGTTGAACACGGAGGTGCCGTCCGTTCGGCACTAGGATCTCTGGTGATTTGGATCACGATGAGTACGACTCCTTCAACCATGTTCTCTTGAACGCTTCCGCTTAGCGATCTACAATGGTATGTAGATGCACTCCCCTCTCTCTCGTTGCTAGTTTCTCCATTGATAGATCTTGGTGACTCGTAGGAAATTTTTTGAATTTCTGCTACATTCCCCAATAGTGGCATCATGAGCTAGGTCTATTGCGTAGATTCTTTGCACGAGTAGAACACAAAGTAGTTGTGGGCGTTGATTTTGTTCAATATTCTTACCGTTACTAGTCCATTCTTGATTCGGCGGCATTGTGGGATGAAGCGGCCCGGACCGACCTTACACGTACACTTATGTGAGACAGGTTACACCGACTGACATGCACTTGTTGCATAAGGTGGCTAGCGGGTGCCAGTCTCTCCCACTTTAGTCGGATCGGATTCGATGAAAAGGGTCCTTATGAAGGGTAAATAGCAATTGACATATCACGTTGTGGTTTTTGCGTAGGTAAGAAACGTTCTTGCTAGAAACCCATAACAACCACGTAAAATATGCAAACAACAATTAGAGGACGTCTAACTTGTTTTTGCAGGGTATGCTATGTGATGTGATATGGCCAAAAAGAATGTGATGAATGATATGTGATGTATGAGATTGATCATGTTCTTGTAATAGGAATCAAGACTTGCATGTCGATGAGTAGGACAACCGGCAGGAGCCATAGGCGTTGTCTTAATTTATTGTATGACCTACGTGTCATTGAACAACGCCATGTAATTACTTTACTTTATTGCTAACCGGTAGCCATAGTAGTAGAAGTAATAGTTGGCGAGACAACTTCATGAAGACACGATGATGGAGATCATGATGATGGAGATCATGGTGTCATGCCAGTGACGATGATGATCATGGAGCCCCGAAGATGGAGATCAAAAGGAGCAAAATGATATAGGCCATATCATGTCACTATTTCATTGCATGTGATGTTTATCATGTTTGTGCATCTTATTTGCTTAGAACGACGGTAGTAAATAAGATGATCCCTCACTAAAATTTCAAGAAAGTGTTCCCCCTAACTGTGCACCGTTGCGAAAGTTCGTCGTTTCGAAGCACCACGTGATGATCGGGTGTGATAGATTCTAACGTCCACATACAACGGGTGTAAGCCAGATTTACACACGTGAAACACTTAGGTTGACTTGACGAGCCTAGCATGTACAGACATGGCCTCGGAACACAAGGGACCGAAAGGTCGAGCATGAGTCGTATGGTAGATACGATCAACATGAAGATGTTCACCGATAATGACTAGTCCGTCTCACGTGATGATCGGACACGGCCTAGTTGACTCGGATCATGTAATCACTTAGATGACTAGAGGGATGTCTATCTGAATGGGAGTTCATTAGATGAACTTAATTATCCTGAACATAGTCAAAAGCCCTTTGCAAATTATGTTAGCGCTCGCGCTTTAGTTCTACAGTTTTAGATATGTTCCTAGAGAAAATATAGTTGAAAGTTGACAGTAGCGATTATGCGGAAAGTAGAAAGCTTATGTCCTTAATGCACCGCTCAGTGTGCTGGACCTCGAACGTGGTCTGTGGATGTTGCGAACATCTGACATACATGTTTTGATGACTACATGATAGTTCGGTAATGTTAAATGGTTTAGAATTGAGGCACCGAAGACATTTTGAAATGTCGCAGAACATATGAGATGTTTCGAGGGCTGAAATTGGGATTTCAGGCTCGTGCCCACGTCAAGAGGTATAAAACCTCCGACGATTTTCTTAGCCTGTAAACTAAGGGAGAAAAGCTCAATCGTTGAGCTTATACTCAGATTGTCTGGGTACGACAATCACTTGAATCGAGTGGGAGTTGATCGTCCAGATGAGATAGTGATGTTTCTCCAAAGTCATTGCCACCAAGCTGCTAGAGCTTCGTGATGAACTATAACATATCAGGGATAGATATGATGATCCTTGAGATATTCGCGATGTTTGACACCGCGAAAGTAGAAATCAAGAAGTAGCATCAATTGTTGATGGTTGGTAAAACCACTAGTTTCAAAAAGGGCAAGGGCAAGAAGGGATACTTCATGAAACGACAAAACAATTGCTACTCTAGTGAAAACCCAAGGTTGAACCCAAACCCGAGACTAAGTGCTTCTGTAAAGAGAGGAACGGACACTAAAGCAGAACCACCCTAGATACTTAGTAGATAAGAAGGCAGGCAAGGTCGACGGAAGTATATTGGATATACATTATGTTAATGTGTACTTTACTAGTACTCCTAGTAGCACCAGGGTATTAGATACCGGTTCGGTTGCTAAGTGTTAGTAACTCGAAATAAAAGCTACGGAATAAATGGAGACTAGCTAAAGGTGAGCTGACGATATGTGTTGGAAGTGTTTCCAAGGTTGATGTGATCAAGCATCGCACGCTCCCTCTACCATCGAGATTTGGTGTTTGTGTTGAGCATAGACATGATTGGATTATGTCTATCGCAATACAGTTATTCATTTAAGGAGAATAATGGTTACTCTGTTTATTTGAATAATACCTTCAATGGTCTTGCACCTAAAAAAATGGTTTATTGAATCTCGATCGTAGTGATACACATTTTCATGCCAAAAGATATAATATAGTAATGATAGTACCACTTACTTGTGGCACTGCCATGTAAGTCATATTGGTGTAAAACACATGAAGAAGCTCCATGTTGATGGATCTTTGGACTCACTCGTTTTTGAAAAGTTTGAGACATGCGAACCATGTCTAATGGTGTATACGCATGAAGAAACTCCATGCAGATGGATTGTTTGGACTCACTTGATTTTGAATCACTTGAGATATGAAAATCATACCACATGGGCAAGATGACTGAAAAGCCTCATTTTTCAGTAAGATGGAACAAGATAGCAACTTGTTGGAAGTAACACATTTTGATGTGTGCAGTCCAATGAGTGCTGAGGCATGCAGTGAATATCGTTATGTTCCTACTTCACAAATGATTCGAGTAGATGTTGAGTATATTTGCTTGATGAAACACAAGTATGAATTATTGAATGGTTCAAGTAATTTCAGAGTGAAGTTGGAGATCATTGTGACAAGAGGATAAAATGTCTATGATATGATCATAGAGATGAGTATCTGAGTTACGAGCTTTGGCACGCAATTAAGACATTGTGGAAATTATTTCACAATTAATACCGCCTGGAACACCATAGTGTGATGGTGTGGCCAAACATCATAGTTACACCCTATTGGATATGGTGCGTACCATGATGTCTCTTATCGAATTACCACTATCGTTCATGGGTTAGGCATTAGAGACAACCACACTCACTTTAATAGGGCACCACCTAATTCCGTTGAGACGACACCGTTTGAACTATGGTTTGGAGAAACCTAAGTTGTCATTTCTTGAAAGTTTGGGGCAGCGACGCTTATGTGAAAAAGTTTCAGGTTGATAAGCTCGAACCCAAAGCGGATAAAATGCATCTTCATAGGACACCCAAAACAGTTGGGTATACCTCCTATTTCAGATCCGGAAGCAAAAGGATTGTTCCTTGAATCGGGTCCTTTCTCGAGGAAAAGTTTCTCTTGAAAGAATTGAGTGGGAGGATGGTGGAGACTTGATGAGGTTGTTGAACCATCACTTCAACTAGTGTGTAGCAGGGCACAGGAAGTTGTTCCTGTGGCACCTACACCAATTGAAGTGGAAGCTGATGATAGTGATCGTAATGCTTCGGATCAAGTCACTGCCAAACCTCGTAGGATGACAAGGACAGGTACTGCTTCAGAGTGGCACGGTAATCCTGTCTTGGAGGTCATGTTGCTAGACAACAATGAACCTACGAGCTATGGAGAAGCGATGGTGGGCCCGGATACTGACAAATGGCTTGAGGCCATAAAATCCGAGAGAGGATCCATGACTTTGGAAGAAATACTTGATGGTCGTAAGGCCATTGGGTACAGATGGATTTTAAAAGGAAGACGGACAATGATGGTAAGTATCGCCATTAAGAAAGCTCAACTTGTCGTTAAGATGTTTTCCAACAAGTTCAAGGAGTTGACTACGATGAGACTTTCTCACTCGTAGCGATGCAAAGAGTCTATTGGAATTATATTAGCAATTACTGCATGATTTATGAAATCTTGCAGATAGGATGTCAAAACATTGTTTCCTCGATGATATCCATGAGGAAAGGTTGTATGTGATACAACCAGAAGGTTTTGTCAATCCTGAAGAATGCTAACAAATATGCAAAGCTCCAGCAATCCTTCTAAGGACTGGAGTAAGCATCTCAGAGTTGGAATGTACGCTTTGATGAGATGATCAAATATTTTGGGTTTATACAAAGTTTATGAGAAACTTGTATTTCCAAAGAAGTGAGTGGGAGCACTATAGAATTTCTGATGAGTATATGTTGTTGACATATTGTTAATCAGAAATGATGTAGAATTTCTGGAAAGCATACAGGGTTATTTGAAAAGTGTTTTTCAATAGAAAACCTGGAATAAGCTGCTTGAACATTGAGCATCAAGATCTATGAGGATAGATCAAAAGCGCTAAATGGTACTTTCAAATGAGCACATACCTTGACATGATCTTGAAGGTGTTCAAGATGGATCAGTCAAAGAAGGAGTTCTTGCCTGAGTTGTAAGGTATGAAGTTAAGAGTTAAAGCTCGACCACGGCAGAAGAGAGAGAAAGGACGAAGGTCGTCCCCTATGCTTCAGACGTAGGCTCTATAGTATGCTATGCTGTGTACCGCACCGGAAGTGTGCCTTGCCATGAGTCAGTCAAGGGGTACAAGAATGATCCAGGAATGGATCATTGGACAGCGGTCAAAATTGTCCTTGGAGTAAATAAAGGACATGTTTCTCGATTATGGAGGTGATAAAGAGTTCAACGTAAAGGGTTACGTCAATGCAAGATTTAACACCTGTCTGAATGACTCTGAGTAGCAAACCGGATACGTATAGCGGAGCAACCATTTGGAATAGCTCCAGGTGGAGCGTGGAAGCAGCATTTACAATATGACATAGAGAATTGCGAAATACATACGGATCTGAATGTTGCAGACCCGTTGACTAAAACCTCTCTCACAAGAAAAACATGATCAAACCCCAGAACTCATTGAGTCTTAATCACATGTTGATGTGAACTAGTTTAGTAACACTAGTAAACTCTTTGGATGTTGGTCACATGGTGATGTGACCTGTCAATGTTAATCACATGGCGATGTGAACTAGATTATTGACTCTAGTGCAAGTGGGAGACTATTGGAAATATGCTCTAGAGGCAATAATAAATTAGTTATTATTATTATATTTCCTTGTTCATGATAATCGTTTATTATCCATGCTATAATTGTATTGATAGGAAACTCAGATACATGTGTGGGTACATAGACAACACCAAGTCCCTAGTAAGCCTCTAGATGACTAGCTCGTTGATCAATAGATGGTTACGGTTTCCTGACCATGGACATTGGATGTCGTTGATAACGGGATCACATCATTAGGAGAATGATGTGATGGACAAGACCCAATCCTAAGCCTAGCACAAAGATCGTGTAGTTCGTATGCTAAAGCTTTTTTAATGTCAAGTATCATTTCCTTAGACCATGAGATTGTGCAACTCCCTGATATCGTAGGAATGCTTTGGGTGTACCAAACGTCACAATGTAACAGGGTGGCTATAAAGGTGCACTACAGGTATCTCCGAAAGTGTCTGTTGGGTTGGCACGAATCGAGACTGGGATTTGTCACTCCGGTTGATGGAAAGGTATCTCTGGGCCCACTCGGTAGGACATCATCATAATGTGCACAATGTGCCCAAGGGGTTGATCACGGGACGATGTGTTACGGAACGAGTAAAGAGACTTGCCGGTAACGAGGTTGAACAAGGTATCGGCATACCGACAATCGAATCTCGGGCAAGTACAATACCGCTAGACAAAGGGAATTGTATGCGGGATTGCTTAAATCCTTGACATCGTGGTTCATCCGATGAGATCATCATGGAAAATGTGGGAGCCAACATGGGTATCCAGATCCCGCTGTTGGTTATTGGCCAGAGAGCTGTCTCGGTCATGTCTGCATGATTCCCGAACCCGTAGGGTCTACACACTTAAGGTTCAGTGACGCTAGAGTTGTTATGGGAATTTGTGTGTAGTTACCGAATGTTGTTTGGAGTCCTGGATGAGATCCCGGACGTCACGAGGAGTTCCGGAATGGTCCGGAGGTAAAGATTTATATATGGGAAGTCCTATTTTGGCCACCGGAAAATGTTCGGGATTTTTCGGTATTGTACCGGGAAGGTTCTTGAAGGTTCCGGAGTGGGGCCCACCAGCATGGGGGAACCCACATAAACGTGGGTAGTTGGGGCAAGGCCCCACACCCTTGGTCAAGGCGCACCAAGATCCCCCCTTAGAAGGAATAAGATCATATCCCGAAGGGATAAGATCAAGATCCCTAAAAAGGGGGGGGTAACAATCGGTGGGGAAGGAAATGATGGGATTTCTTTCCTCCCACCTTTGCCAACGCCCCAATTGACTTGGAGGGCAAGAAACCAGCCCCTTCCACCCCTATATATAGTGGGGAGGCGCATGGGAGCTTCATGCTTGCCCCTGGCGCAGCCCTCTCCCACCCCTAGTAGTAGTGCTTGGCGAAGCCCTGCCGGAGAACTGCAAGCTCCACCACCACGCCGTCGTGCTGCCGGAGCTCTCCCTCAACTTATCCTCTCCCCTTGCTGGATAAAGAAGGAGGAGACGTCCCCGGGTTGTACGTGTGTTGAACGCGGAGGTGCCGTCCGTTTGGCACTAGGATCTCCGGTGATTTGGATCACGATGAGTACGACTCCTTCAACCCCATTCTCTTGAACGCTTCCGCTTAGCGATCTACAAGGGTATGTAGATGCACTCCCCTCTCTCTCTCTCGTTGCTAGTTTCTCCATAGATAGATCTTGGTGACTCATAGGAAATTTTTTGAATTTCTGCTACGTTCCCCAACAGAATTATCCTAGGCAATTGTTAACAAAACCGGTGATCACTATTGCAATTTCATATGAGGGAGAGGCAAAAGCTAACATACTTTCTCTACTTGGATAATATGCACTTATGATTGGAACTCTAGCAAGCGTCCGCAAATACTAAAGATCATTAAGGTATAACCCAACCATAGCATTAACGCATCAAGTCCTCTTTATTCCCATACGCAACAACCCCTCTTACTCGGGTTCGTGTTTCCGTCACTCACCAACCCACTATAAGCGAATCATGAACGTATTGCAACACCCTACAGCAGGAATTCCTCACGCTTGCGCGACACGGAGGGCACCACAGGACAGCATCAAAGTGAAACATACAACTCATACCAATCTAGATTATCAATCAACCCAAAGACCAAAGATATCTACTCAAAACATCATAGGATGGCAACACATCATTGGATCATAATATGTAGCATAAAGCACCATGTTCAAGTAGGGATTACAGCGGGGTGCAGGAGAGTGGACCGCGTAAAAGAGGTGATGATGGTGATGATGATGGTGATGTTGATGAAGACCATCACCGCGGTGATGATTCCCCTCCCGATGGCACTCTGGTGCCACCAAGAGAGAGGAGGAGAGGTTCTCCCCCTTGTGCTTCCTCCTCCATGGATTTCCCCCTCTGGTCCTTGGCCTTCATGGAGATGATGGCCTCTCCGAGATCCTCCTTCATGGCCTCCGGTGATGATGGCCCCCTCCGGCAGGGTGCCAGAGAGGGCCTAGATTGATTTCTCGTGGCTACAGAGGCTTGCGGCGGCGGAACTTCTGATCTAGGTTAATTCCCTAAAGTTTCAGTATTTATAGGAATTATTGGTGTTGGTTTGACGTCAGGGGGGTCTCCGGGTCGTCCATGAGACAGGGGGGCACGCCCCCCTAGGGGCGCGCCCTCCTATCTCGTGGGTAGCCCGGAGCTCTTCTGGCCCAACTCCGATGCTCCGTGGTCTTCTTTTGGTCCATAAAAAATCCTCAAAAATTGGCACGTCATTTGGACTCAGTTTGGTATCCCTTTTCTGTAAAACACAAAAACAAGGAGAAAACAGAAACCGGCACTGGGCTCTAGGTCAATAGGTTAGTCCCGAAAATTATATAAGATGATATATAAATGCATATAAAACACCATAGATGGGTAATATAATAGCATGAATACTTTATAAATTATAGATACGTTGGAGACGTATCATACGTCTCGAACGTATCTATAATTTTTGATTTTTCCATGCTACTATATTACCTGTTTTGGATGTTTATGGGCTTTACTTTACACATTTATATCATTTTTGGGACTAACCTACTAACCGGAGGCCCAGCCCGTATTGTTTTCTTTTTCCTATTTCAGTATTTCGAAGAAAAGGAATACGAAACGGAGTCCAAACAGAATGAAACCTTCGGGAGCGTGATTTTTGGAACGAACATGATTCAGAGGACTTGGAGTGCAAGTCAAGAAGCAGCCGAGGAGGCCACGAGGGTGGAGGGTGCCCCCCCCCTACTAGACGCGCCCCTTATCTCGTGGGCCCCTCGGGCGGCCACCGACCTACTTCTTCCTCCTTTATATACTCACTTACCCCGAGAACATCAGAACAAGCCACGAAAAACTATTTCCACCACCGTAACCTTCTGTATCCGCGAGATCCCATCTTGGAGCCTTAGACGACACTCCACCGGAGGGGGAATCGACCATGGAGGGCTTCCGCATCAACACCATAGCCCCTCCGATGAGTTGTGAGTAGTTTACCACAGACCTTCGGGTCCATAGTTATTAGCTAGATGGCTTCTTCTCTCTCTTTGGATCTCAATACCATGTTCTCCTTGATCTTCTTGGAGATCTATTTGATGTAACTCTTTTTGCGGTGTGTTTGTCGAGATCCGATGAATTGTGGGTTTATGATCAAGTTTATCTATGAGAAATATTTGAATCTCCTCTGAATTCTTTTATGTGTGATTGAGTTATCTTTCCAAGTCTCTTCGAATTATCAATTTGGTTTGGCCTACTAGATTGATCTTTCTTGCAATGGGATAAGTGCTTAGCTTTGGGTTCAATCTTGCGGTGTCCTTTCCCAGTGACAGCAGGGGCAGCAAGGCACGTATTGTATTGTTGCCATTGAGGGTAAAAAGATGGGATTTATATCATATTGCATGAGTTTATCCCTCTACATCATGTCATCTTTCTTAATGTGTTACTCTGTTCTTTATGAACTTAATACTCTAGATGCATGCTGGATAGCGGTCGATGTGTGGAGTAATAGTAGTAGATGCAGGCAGGAGTCGGTCTACTTGTCACGAACGTGATGCCTATATACATGATCATGCCTAGATAATCTCATAATTATTCACTTTTCTATCAATTGCTCGACAGTAATTTGTTCACGCACCGTAATACTTATGCTATCTTGAGAGAAGCCAGTAGTGAAACCTATGGCCCTCGGGTCTATCTTTTATCACATAAGCTTTCAATCTACTTTTATTTGCATCTTTACTTTTCCTATCTATATTACAAAATACCAAAAATATATTTATCTTATCATATTATCTCTAACAGATCTCACTTTTTCAAGTGGCCGTGAAGGGATTGACAACCCCTTTATTTCGTTGATAGCGAGTTCTTGTTTGTTTGTGTAGGTGCGTGGGACTTTTGAGGAGCCTCCTACTGGATTGATACCTTGGTTCTCAAAAATTGAGGGAAATATTTATGCTACTATTGCTGCATCACCCTTTCCTCTTCAAGGAAAACCAGCGCAAGCTCAAGACGTAGAAAGAAGGATTTCTGGTGCCGTTGCCGGGGAGGTCTTCGCTCAAGTCAAGACATACCAAGTACCCATCACAATCTCATCTCCCTCACATTTACATTATTTGCCATTTGCCTCTCGTTTTCCTCTCCCCCACTTCACCCTTGCCATTTTATTCGCCCTCTCTTTCCCAATCTCCTCTCTCTTTTGCTTGTCCTTTTGTGTGCTCGTCGTTATGGCTAGCTTGGTCTTTATCCCTTCGTCTCCCGACTTTTTTTTAACAGACCAGCTGCTGGCTGGCATATATTGAAATCATAGCAGGAAGCAGGTGGGAAAAACATTTAAGGTGGTGTTTGATCTAGCGATCAAGGAGAAAAAAAAGAGCTGAAAAGGGAGACACAAAAAACAAGTAGCCCTTGGCTACGCTGGTAGATAAAAAACTCTCAGGGGGGTCCCAGAACGGGTGCTCCAGGTGCGTCGCTCTAGCTTGGCGCCATAGCTCGACGGTTCTTGTGATGCTCGCTAGTGTTTCTGTATGATTTGCTATCTTATGTCTGAAAGTGCATTCGTTGCACTGCTGCCAAATGCTTCCAAGTAGCAGAATGATCATTGTCTTGATGCCCTTTTTTTGATCATGCGCGGCTTCACTGATCATTTTTTCGATGATCTCTAGGGCCTTGTTCTTGTGCTGCCAAACTGTGGGGTGCAGGGAGGTGCATCCGCGGCGTTGAGCAGTTTTTTCCCAGATTGCTAATGAGAAGGGGCACTGCCAAAACAAGTGGTGTGAGGTTTCCAAGTTTCTGAGGCAGAATTGGCAGAAATATTCATTTGGCCATCCTCTTCTCTGCAGCTGGTCGTTACTCCAAAGCCTGTTTTTGAGGAGTAGCCAGACCGTAAACTTGAGCCGTGCCAGTGCCCATGCTTGCCAAGGCATCTTTCTGAAGCTGGTCGTGATCATTCCTTGGAATTGGCAGTTGGATGTCGAACTAGTGGAGAAAGACCCCGAGGCCATGTGCTTCCACTGAATGGTGTCTCGCAGCTGCTCATTTAGATTCAGGTTTCTCGAGATTAGCCATCTGTTCAGTCGGATCACTTCTGGCCATAGATGTTGTGTGTTTCCATGGGCAAGGGCATGGATCCAATTGTCATTGAGGATTGCTGCATGTACTGTCCTATTCTTTCTCCTTGAGTGTTTGTGGAGGTCGGGGAGTTCCAATTTTAGTGCTCCAGCACCTATCCAGGAGCTGTCCCAGAAGCTCGCCGTCTTCCCATCTCCCAGTGCCACCGTTGTTGAAGCATTGAAAAGGTCTTTGTCTCCTTGGTCACATGGTAGCTGCATCCCAACCCAGGGTTTGTTGGGTGTGATCCAAGAGAACCAGAGCCACCTAAGCCTGAGTGCACGGCTGAATCGATGCAGGTTTGAGATGCCGAGGCCACCCTTGTCGATCGGAGTGCACACCACTGGCCAGCTTACTTTGCACTTCTCGCCACTGATCTCTTCATCTTGAGCCCACAGGAAACGTCGTATGATCTTGTCCACTTCGGCCAGAATCTTCTTTGGCACCTTCAGAACGGTCAGGGCGAAGGTTGGTAGTGCACTTAACACACTTCTGACAAGAACTCTCCTCCCTGCAATTGACAAGAGACATCCTTTCCAGCCTGCCAGCCGAGCTCTGACTCTATCTAGAATGAACTGCAGGTGCACAATCCGTAGCCTGGAGATGGTGATTGGAAGCCCAAGGTAGCGCAGGGGGAAGTGATCTTGCTGTCCTCCAAAGTTCTGAAGCACCTGCTGCAGGTCAATGTGGTCACATCTTACGGCAGTGACAGAAGATTTCAGCATGTTTACTTTAAGTCCTGAAGCATGCCTGAAGTTGTGGATGATGTTCATGAGCGTATCGATCTCCTCTTTCACTGGGTTGGCAAAGATGATGGCTTCGTCCGCATATAGGCTCACCCGCAGCGACAGATCCCTGCCTGGAAGCGAGTCAAGCTCGCCAAGTTCCATGGCGCGTTGGAGGAGTCGGTGCAACAGGTCTATGGCAATGATGAAAAGGAGTGGTGACAGCGGGTCACCTTGTCTAAGCCCTCTACAGTGCAAAATTTTCTTGCCCTCCGCGCCGTTAAGCAAGAAGGAGGAGGTCGATGTTGATAGAAGCATAGTGATCCAGTCGGGCCATCTAGCTGAGAAGCCTAGGGCTTGGAGAAGTTCGAGTAGGTATTCCCAGGAGACATTAACAAAAGCTTTTGCGATGTCTAGTTTGATAAGCAGTGCTGGTGTCTTCTTCCTATCTAGCGCTCGAACTGCGCTTTGGACATAGAGGAAGCTGTGGTGCGTGCTCTTCTTTGCCAGGAAGGCAGATTGTGCCGGTGAGATGATGGAGTCGATGACGTTGGAGAGGTGCATGGAGAGGACCTTGGTGATCAGCTTAGCTATGGAGTGGACTAGACTAATGGGCCTGAAATCTGAAACTGTTGTTGCACCGTCCTTCTTTGGGATCAAAACCACCAGGGCGGAGTTGAGCGCGGCAAGATCGTCGCCGGCTATACAGTAGAACTGGTGGAAAGCCCTCATGATGTCGTGCTTGATGATTTGCCAACAGCTACGGAAGAAGACTCCAATGAATTCGTCCGGTACCGGAGCCTTTTCCGTCGGCGAGGCCTTGATCGCTTCCCAAACCTCGTCCTCTCTGAAAGGGTTATCTAGGCCACCTCCTCTGATTGTGGGCAGTTGAAGTTGGCTCCAGTTGATGGTTGTTGGTCGAGTCCCTTTGGAGCCTAGGATGGATTTGAAGTGTTCGAAGATGGCTGCTTCCTTGTCTTCGTGCGACGTGGTGACCCCGTCGTTCGTCAGTAGGTTGTGGATGTAGTTCTTCCTTCGGCGTGAATGGAACTTTGCATGGAAAATTTTGGTTCCCACGTCGCCCAGCCTGAGCCAAGTCAGTCGAGAGGCCTGACGCTTGCGCGCTCTCTCGATCGCGGCGAGGCCAAGCAGTCTCTATTTGAGTAGTCGTCGTAGGTTGAATTCCGGTGTGGAGAGGTTGCGGGATTCCTGGGCTATGTCTAGGTGCAGGATGATCTCTGTTGCTATGTGGAACTGTATCTTAGCATCGTTGAAAAGGGAGGAGCTCCAGATCTTCAGGTCTTTTGCAGTGCGCGCCATCTTGATGGACAGCCGCTTGAAGGCACATGAGCTATGTACTGGCCTGCTCCAGGCATGGTCGACCGTGTCGAGGAAGTGCGGGAACTGCAGCTAGAAGCTTTCAAATTTGAACTTGGCGCGACGGCGAGGAGCCGCTGCATCCGCGAGGAGCAGAGGGCAGTAGTCCGAGCACGCGGTGGACGCTGCCATCAGTGTGCTTGTGGGTAAAAGATCTTCCCAGCTGTTGTTGCAGAAGAACTTGTCGATGCTGACGAGCGTCGGGTTCTCATGCTCGTTACTCCAGGTGAAACGATGATTTTTGCACTTGATCTCTTTGAGGCCAGTGACGTCAATGGCCCGCCTGAACATGCCCATGACCCTGCGGTTGAGCTGATGGTTGTTTTTGTCTCTTGCCTCATAGATGAGATTAAAATCTCCGTTGATGAGCCATGGTTCAGGTGTCGGGGGAGCAGTTCTAGCTAGCTTGTCGAGGAAGGCTGCTTTTCTAGCGTCGTCCACTGGGCCGTAAACTGTGGAAAGCCAGAAGCTTTTGGATTGCCAGAGAAGCATCACCTTGGCAGTGATCGCGAATTCACCTATGGCGTGGGAAGCGATGCTAACTAATTCGGTGTTCCAGAAGATCGCCGCTCCGCCGCAGGAGCCGATCGCAGGGAGGACAACGCAATCAGTCAGGGCGGCGCCACCAATTTCCCTGACGATGGTAGGTGTCCATACATCTATCTTGGTTTCCTGCAGGCATAGGATTGCTGCTTTGTGCACTGCGACTACCTCGCAGATCGCCGCCCGTTTCGCCGGCTGGTTTAGGCCGCGGACATTCCACGACATTATTGGGCAGAAGCTTTCATTCATATGGAAACGGTAGTTGCTCCGGTGACTGAAAGATTCTAAAAGGCCTCAGGCCCAGTACAGACACCACCAAACTAGCAGGGGCACGCCGGCGTCCACCAATAGCGCCCAAACCACGTCGGCGAGAAGCAGAACACGCTACTAAAACAGAGGAAAGGAAACCTAGCTCTACCCGGCGTAATGCCGTCCGCCACCGGAGACTAATACTTAGTTGTGCTAACATGGCTACACAGAGGCCGCAGCGGCTGCTCCCTCAGGCCCTGCAAGGCTTGCAGCAACGAGCAGGGAGTCCTTGTCGAGGCGTGTCAGCTTGGTGATGATGGCGATGTCATTGTCAGTGAGTGGCTCGTCGAAGCGACGGATGAGGGCGTCTGCTACCTCCTTGGTCATCTTCTCCTTGGGCCCGAGCAGCCCGAGCTTCTTTACTATGCGTAGGGAGGCCGCTGTGAGACCGGCGTCTTGGAGGTGTTGGCGGCCTGGCGCACGCTGTGCCTGGTAGGGGCCACAGGCATGCGCGCCTTGGGTGGTGCGGATGGGCGGCGCAGAGGGGCGTTGGCGATGATCGGCGCAGGGGCTTCGGTGAACAGACGGCGTGGGGCTGGGGGAGGGGGCGATTTCTTCATCGTTGGTGGTGATCTCGAGCTGGCATACGCGAGTGGTGACCATGCCGAGCTGCATCTCTAGCGTATGAGCGGGCATGGGGGCGCACCTGTTGAACTATTCGGTGGCCTGGGGGAGTGGCGAGCGTGGGGGAGAACGTGTCCAACTGCGCCTCCATCTCAGTGTCTGCCTTCTGCTTGCCGTTGTCGAAGTCGAGTGGAGCGGCAACCACCGCATCAGCAGCGGCCTGGACGTCCGCCGCCGAGTTGTCGATGATCACCGATGCTAGGATGGGCCGCTTTGCTTGCCTGAAGAAGTCGTCGACCGGATCTTTTCCTTTGCTGTTGCCGCAGTCCCCTTCTGCCGCAGCCGAGCCCGACGCCCTCCGTGGCAAGCGAGGGGCGGAGGGCCGTCGGTGGTGTTGATGCGCTTCTCCAGCAAACGGCCTCCTGCCGCCCGTGCGGCGGCTGTGTGTGCTCTTGTTGTGGCGCCTGGCTGGGGGGGAGCGGCTGCGATGATGCAGAGCAGGTGACGGCGCCGGCTGGGTCGGTGCACGCCCCCGACGCAGTAGGGAGTCCTTCCAGGATCTGCGATGAGCACCGCCAGCTCCGCCAGCGTCGTCGTGGTCGTGCCCACCGCGAGGAATGCCGCGGCAGCCCAAGTCGGCCACCGGGGCGCACCCAAGGCGATGGAGGCGATCACCCCTCTGCCCGTCTTTGACCTCCATGGTCCAAGTGGCAGGGATCACGGTGAAGCGGGGCCGGTCGTCAGTGTCGGAGTCGGACGACGGCAGCCTGCTTTGGGCAGAGTGCGAAGAGCGTGGCGAGGCGGGGTCCAGTCCTCGACCCTGTCGACGTGGACGAGCATGGTGTAGTCCGTGGTGCCCGGCGGTGGAGCAACGCGCCAGTCTGGCGGCGAATAGCCCTGCATCTCCTCGACGCGTCCCGCACCACGCGACAGGACCCCGAGCGTGTGCTTGGTGGGGATGTGGGCAACGTCGCTCGTCCAGACCCAGCAGGCAATAGTCTTCATGTGCCTGCGCTCCTGCGTCCTGCTGTCGAGGCGGTCAACGCGCACCTTCTTCCCGAGGATTTCCTCGATCCCTTCCAAGGACAAGTACTGGATAGGGACTTTCTCGATGACGACTCTGACATGAAGCTGGAGCGTGTCGAAGGCGGCGTGGTCATGCTCATGCCACGATGCGATGTTGAAGACGTCGCCGTCGACCCTGATTGAGCCACGATGTACGGATTGACATGGTGCGTGGGCTGGCTGAAGATGACGAGGTAGTGCTCCGGGTGGTGGGACGTGACGCGCAGCTGGCTCACCGGGACGGCGAGCTGCGCCTCCAGCGCATGGCCCACCGCCATAGGGGACGTGGCATTGACGCCGTCCGCCGCAGTCATGGTGACGGCGTGGTTGCGCAGGAAGAAGATGGCCTGCTCCGTCGCTGGGGAATACATGGTCAGCGAGTAGCTCTCTCTGGGGCAGCGGGAGGAGTCGACGTGGCGCTGCATGGCCGGAGTGGTGGTGGGCATGGTGGATACAGCCGGCGGCGGGAAGCAGAGGCGCGAGTGGATTGGCACTGGAGGGGCGGCTTGTCTAAGCCTGGAGCGCTGGATTTGTGGGCACTGCTTTTCTATGTGGCCGAGCAGCTCGCAGAGGATGCAGTGGATGGGATCACGGCAGTCGGCGTGGCGATGCTTCTTGCTGAGGCAGCGGAAGCAGCGGTCGCGGAACCGGCTTAAGAAAGCCGCACGGGCGGCGTCCGCATTGAATCCACAGCGCCGGTCCGGCCGCTGCACCCCAAGGCGCTCCCTGTCGCCCAGCGGGCCGGAGGCAGGGCGCTTCTTCTTCTGGTGGCTGACCTCGGTCCACCCACCATCCATCCCTGAAACGGAAATCTGGGCAGCTGGGGGGGATGGGGCGACGATGATGGATTTAAGTCGCTGCATAGGGGGTGGCAGTAGCCCGACCTCGCTTGAAGGCGCCACGGCCAGTGGCAGCGAGGATTGCGGTTGGATCTGCGGTCGGTCGGCCGGATCTGGAGAAGCTTCGAGCTGCGTTTCCAGCACCTGGGACGGACCAGGGAAAACAGGCGTATCCCACGCTGGTGGATCCGGTCCGGAGCTTGCACTCGCAGCTGGCGATGGCGGGGGGGACGTCGCCATTAAGGCTGGTGGGTGGCCGCCGCGGCCGGAGCGGCCAGCGGCGCGGGGGGAGAGAGGCGCGGGGGTCTCCCGACTTTGAAGTTCTTCACTTCAAGCAAAGACAAGGAGAAAATTTAAAAGATGCTTGGTTTAGGATGCTAGAATCTTATCGTAGTTGCACTATAGAAGGGGATTTCAAGATTTTAATTTGCAATTTTTATGTTGGGTTAACCTTACCCCATAAACAACTCCTTGATTTTGCCGCAAAAGAGGTTTTTGTTGAACTTGATCCTAGTTCCACTTATGAAATTATAGAGGGGATAGTAGGAGTACTCCCCCTACAAAAAGGATCGCCCTTCTCTCATGAAGGAACCCAAATTTTGGAGAAATTATGTGAATTGCAAAAATTTGTTGAACCACTTAAGAATATTGGTGGGAATGTCAACCGCATGAATAATTTGATTACACTTTGCAATAAGCGGTTGGATGCCATAGATCAAAAGATCTCCGAGCATGAAGGGAAACGCAAGGAGCCTCCCGGACCTGAGCATAATCCATTAAAAAGATAAATGCCAAAGATGGCACTACTTAGATCTATCCTCGCTTTTATGCTTATCTAGGGGCGTTAAACGATAGCGCTAGTCGGGAGGCAACCCAATTTTATTTCTGTTTTTTTTTTGTTTCTGTTTAGTAATAAATTTTTCATCTACCTTCTGTTTATATGTGTTGTTATGTTTTATTTAGTGCTTTTGCCAAGTAGAACCTATAGGATAACCTATCGTGATAGTTAATTTGATTTTGCTGAAAAATAGAAACTTTGCACGCACGAAATTAGTTTTGTTAATTCACGGAAACGTGATTTTGCGTTGATTCATTTTGATGTACATCAATAGACAAATTTCCCAGGACTTCCTATTTTGGTAGGATTTTTAGAGTTCCAGAAGTATTCGAGAGTTACAGATTGCTACAGACTGTTCTGTTTTTGACAGATTCTGCCTTTCGTGTGTTGTTTGCTTATTTTGATGCATCTATGGCTAGTATTAAGTGGTATGAACCATAGAGAACTTCAAATACAGTAGGTTTAACACCAATATAAATAAAGAATGAGTTCATTACAGTACCTTATGTGGTGGTTTTTCTTTCTTTCACTAACGGAGCTTATGAGATTTCCTGTTGAGTTTTGTGTTGTGAAGTTTTCAAGTTTTGGGTAAAGATTTGATGGACTGTGGAATAAGGAGTCGAAAAAGCCTAAGCTTGGGGATGCCCATGGAACCTCAAGATATTCAAGAATAGCCAAAATCCTAAGCTTGGGGATGCCCCTAGAAGGCATCCCCTCTTTCGTCTTCGTTTATCGGCAACTTTACTTGGAGCTATATTTTATTCGCCACATGATATGTGTTTTGCTTGGAGCGTCTTGTATTATATTAGTATTTGCTTTTTAGTTTACCACAATGATCCTTTCTGTACACACCTTTTGGGAGAAGCCCACTTGATTAGAATTTATTAGAATACTCAATGTGCTTCACTTATATCTTTTGAGCTAGATAGGTTTTGCTCTAGTGCTTCACTTATATCTTTTAGAGCACGGCGGTGGCTTAATTTTGAAGAAATTGTTGATCTTTCATGCTTCACTTATATTATTTTGTGAGTCTTTTAGAACAGCATGGTATTTGCTATGGTTATGAATTTGGTCCTAGAATGATGAGCATCCAAGTTGGGTATAATAAAAACCATCATAGAAAGTGCATTAAACACTAGGATCAATTTGATGCTTGATAATTGTTTTGAGATATACAGGTGGTAATATTTGAGTCATGCTAGTGGATAATTATGAAATTGAGAAATACTTGTGTTGAAGTTGGCAAGTCCCGTAGCATGCACGTATGGTAAAAGTTGTGCGACAAATTTGTTGCATGAGGTGCTCTTTTAATTATCTTCCTTACGAGTGGAGGTCGGGATCGCGCGATGGTTAACTCCTACCAACCCTTCCCCTAGGATCATGCGTAGTAGTACATTGCTTCGAGGGCAAGTAGACTTTTGCAATAAGTATATGGGTTCTTTATGACTAATGTGAGTCCATGGATATACGCACACTCACCCTTCCACTTTGCTAGCCTCTATTGTGCCGCGCAACTTTCGCCGGTATCATGCACCCATTATTTACCTTCCTCAAAACAGCCACCATACCTACCTATTATGGCATTTCCATAGCCATTCCGAGATATATTGCCATGCAACTTTCACCGTTCCGTTATTATGACACGCTTCATCATTGTCATATTGCTCTTTGCATGATCATGTAGTTAACATTGTATTTGTGGCAAGGCCACCCTCATAATTTTCATACATGTCACTCTTGATTCATTGCATATCCCAGTACACCGCCGGAGGCATTCATATAGAGTCATATTTTGTTCTAAGTGTTGAGTTGTAATTCTCGAGTTGTAAATTAATAAAAGTGTGATGATCTTCATTATTAGAGCATTGTCCCAAGTGAGGAAAGGATGATGAAGACTATGATTCCCCGACAAGTTGGGCTGAGACTTCGGGCTTTAAAAAAAGAGGCCAAAGAGCCCACCAAATAAAAAAATGAGAGAAAAGAGAGAAGGGACAATGCTACTATCTCTTTTCCACACTTGTGCTTCAAAGTAGCACCGTGATCTTCATGATAGAGAGTCTCCTATGTTGTCACTTTCATATACTAGTGGGAATTTTTCATTATAGAACTTGGCTTGTATATTCCAATGATGGGCTTCCCCAAAATTCCCTAGGTCTTCGTGAGCAAGCAAGTTGGATGCACACCCAGTTAGTTTCTTTTGTTGAGCTTTGCATGGCAATCCCTACTCACTCACATTGATATCTATTGATGGGCATCTCCATAGCCCGTTGATACGCCTAGTTGATGTGAGACTATCTTCTCCCTTTTTTGTCTTATCCACAACCACCATTCTATTCCACATATAGTGCTATGTCCATGGCTCACGCTCATGTATTGCATGAAAGTTGAAAAAGTTTGAGAATACTAAAGTATGAAACAATTGCTTGGCTAGTCATCAGGGTTGTGCATGATTAAATACTTTGTGTGATGAAGATAGAGCATAGCCAGACTATATGATTTTTTCGAGATAGCTTTCTTTAGCCATGCTATTTTGAGAAGACATGATTGCTTTATTAGTATGCTGGAAGTATTATTGTTTTTATGTCAATATGAACTTTTATTTTGAATCATTTGGACCTGAATATTCATGCCACAATAAAGAAAATTACATTGAGAATTATGCTAGGTAGCATTCCACATCAAAAATTCTGTTTTTATCATTTTCCTACTCGAGGACGAGCAGGAATTAAGCTTGGGGATGCTTGATACGTCTCCAACGTATCTATAGTTTTTGATTGTTCCATGCAATTTTACTACTTGTTTTGGATGTTTATGGGCTTTACTTTACACTTTTATATCATTTTTGGGACTAACCTACTAACCGGAGGCCCAGCCCCGAATTGATGTTTTTTGCCTATTTCAGTGTTTTGAAGAAAAGGAATATCAAACGGAGTCCAAACGGGATGAAACCTTCGGGAGCGATCCTTTTGGAACAATTGCAAACCAGGATACTTGGAGTGGACGTCAAGAAGTCAATGAGGCGGCCACGAGGGTGACCGGCGCGCCCTATGGGGGTGGGCATGCTCCCCACCCTCGTGGGCCCCTCATGGCTCCACCGACCTTCTTCTTCCTCCTATATATATCCACGTACCCCGAGAACATCCAGGAGCACCATGAAAACCTAATTCCACCGCCGCAACCTTCTGTATCCGCGAGATCCCATCTTGGAGCCTTCGTCGGCGCTCCACCGGAGGGGGAATCGACCATGGAGGGCCTCTACATCATCTCCAAGGCCTCTCCGATGAGTTGTGAGTAGTTTACCACAGACCTTCGGGTCCATAGTTATTAGCTAGATGGCTTCTTCTCTCTCTTTGAATCTCAATACAAAGTTCTCCTCGATCTTCTTGGAGATCTATTCGATGTAACTCTTTTTGCGGTGTGTTTGTCGAGATCTGATGAATTGTGGGTTTATGATCAAGTTTATCTATGAGAAATAATTGAATCTTCTCTAAATTCTTTTATGTGTGATTGGTTATCTTTGCAAGTTTATTGGAATTATAAGTTTGGTTTGGCCTACTAGATTGATCTTTCTTGCAATGGGAGAAGTGCTTAGTTTTGGGTTCAATCTTGCGGTTTCCTTTCCCAGTGACAGCAGGGGTAGCAAGGCACATATTGTATTGTTGCCATCGAGGATAAAAAGATGGGGTTTATATCATATTTCTTGAGTTTATCCCTCTACATCATGTCATCTTTCTTAATGCGTTACTCTGTTCTTATGAACTTTATAATCTAGATGCACGCAGGAGTTGGTCGATATGTGGAGTAATAGTAGTAGATGCAGAATCGTTTCGATCTTCTTGTTGCGGACGTGATGCCTATATACATGATCATGCCTAGATGATGTCGTAACTATGCACTTTTCTATCACTTGCTCGACAGTAATTTGTTCACCCACCGTAATACTTATGCTATCTTGAGAGAAGCCACTAGTGAAACCTATGGCCCCTGGTTCTATCTTTTATCATATAAGTTTCTGATCTTCTTTTATTTGCAATCTTTTACTTTCCAATTTATATCATAAAAATGCCAAAAATATTCATATTATCTTATTATCTCTATCAGATCTCACTTTTGCAAGTTTCGTGAAGGGATTGACAACCCCTTTATCGCGTTGGTTGCGAGGTTCTTGTTTGTTTGTGTAGGTGCGTGGGACTTTTGAGGATCCTCCTACTGGATTGATACCTTGGTTCTCAAAAACTAAGGGAAATACTTACGCTACTTTGTTACATCACCCTTTCCTCTTCAAGGGAAAACCAACGCAGTGCTCAAGAGGTAGCAACGCACAAAATGAGCATGCTCATCTAAAGATTTTCCCTCAACTAAACTAGTTGGGGTTTCAGCACGAGCACATATAGATTGAAGATGATCCAATTAGAACACGTTAAGTGGATCCGTATTAATAGATTTTTAGCAATCAAAGATAAAAGCAAAATAGAACGCACATGGAAACACAAGCAAACATAAGATCGAACGAAAGAAGGGTGAAGAAAAGGCAAATCTTTTCGAAAATAGTTTTAGAAGTGGGGGAGAGGAAAACGAGAGGCAAATGGCGAATAATGTAATGCAAGAGATGAGAGTTTATGATGGGTACTTGGTATGCCTTGACTTGACGTAGATCTCCCTAGCAACAACGCCAGAAATTGGTAAGTTGATGGGAGACAAATATTGACTTGACTTAGCGCAAATCTCCCCGGCAACGGAGCCAGAAATTCTTCCTGCTACTTCTTGAGCTTGCGTTGGTTTTCCCTTGAAGAGGAAAGGGTGATGCAGCAAAGTAGAAATAAGTATTTCCCTCAGTTTGAGAACCAAGGTATCAATCCAGTAGGAGACAACGCACAAATCACCGAATACTTACACAAACAATCAAACAAACTTGCACCCAACGCGATAAAGGGGTTGTCAATCCCTTCACGGTTACTTGCAAAATTGAGATTTGATAGAGATAGATAAATGATAAAGTAAATATTTTTGGAATTTTTGGTTTAAGATCGGATAGTAAAAGATTGCAAGAATACTACATCGGAAACTAAAATTGTAGAACGAAAACTTATATGATGGAAAAGAGACCCGGGGGCCATAGGTTTCACTAGAGGCTTCTATCAAGATAGAAAATAATACGGTGGGTGAACAAATTACGACCGAGAAATTGATAGAAAAGCACAAAATTATGAGGATATCTAAGGCAATGATCATGAATATAGGCATCATGTCCGTGTCAAGTAGACCGAAACAATTCTGCATCTACTACTATTACTCCACGCATCGACCGCTATCCAGCATGCATCTAGAGTATTAAGTTCATAAAGAACGGGGTAACGCATTAAGTAAGATGACATGATGTAGAGGAATTAACTCAAGCAATATGATGAAAACCCCATCTTTTTATCCTCGATGGCAACAATACAATACGTGCCTTGCTTCCCCTACTGTCACTGGGAAAGGACACCGCAAGATTGAACCCAAATCTAAGCACTTCTCCCATTGCAAGAAAAACCAATCTAGTTGGCCAAACCAAACCGATAATTCAAAGAGACTTGCAAAGACATCAAATCATGCATATAAGAATTCAGAGAAGATTCAAATAATATTCATGGATAAGTTGATCATCAATCCACAATTCATCAGTCTCGGCAAACACACCACAAAAAAGTATTACATCGAATAGATCTCCAAGAACATCGAGAAGAACATGATATTGGCAATCAAAGAGAGACAAGAAGCCATCTAGCTACTAGCTATGGACCCGTAGGTCTGAGGTAGACTACTCACGCTTCATCGGAAGGGCAGTGGTGTTGATGTAGAAGCCCTCCGTGTTCGAATCCCCCTCCGGTAAGACGCCTCAAAAGGTCCCTAGATGGGATCTCACGGGTACAAAAGGTTGCGGCGGTGGAAAAGTGTTTTTGTGGATGCCCCTGTTGGTTTGGGGGTATATGGGAATATATAGGAAAAATAATTAGGCCAGGAGACCCACGAGGGGCCCACAAGACAGGGGACGCGCCCTCCACCCTCGTGGCCGCCTCGTGGCTCCTCCGACTTCATCTCCAAGTCTCCTGGTTTGCTTCTGGTCCAAGAAAGACCATCGCAAAAGTCTTATTCTGTTTGGACTCCATTTGGTATTCCTTTTCTGCGAAACTCTAAAACAGGGAAAAAACAGGAACTGGCACTGGGCTCTAGGTTAATAGGTTAGTCCCAAAAATAATATTAAATAGCATAATAATGCATATAAAACATCCAAAACAGATAATATAATAGCATGGAACAATAAAAAATTATAGATACATTGGAGACGTATCAGCGGACTAGGTCCGTGATCTGAGGATTATCCTCATTGTTGCACAGAAGAATTATATCCTTGATGCACCACTAGGTGAAAAACCTATTGCAGGAGCAGATGCAGACGTTATGAATGTTTGGCAAGCTCGATATAATAAATACTTGATAGTTTAGTGCAACATGCTTTACGACTTAGAATCGGGACTTGAAAAATGTTTTGAACGCCACAGAGCATATGAGATGTTCCAAGAGCTGAAATTTGTATTTCAGACTCATGCCCATGTCAAGAGGTATGAGACCTCTGACAAGTACTTTTCCTAAAAGATGGAGTAGAATAGCTCAACTAGTGAGCATGTGCTCAAAATGTCTGGGTACTACAATCGCTTGAATCAAGTGGGAGTTAATCTTCCAGATAAGATAGTGATTGACAGAGTTCTCTAGTCACTACAACCAAGCTACTAGAACTTCGTGATGAACTATAATATGCAAGGGATGACGAAAACGATTCCCGAGCTTTTTGTGATGCTGAAATCGGCGAAGGTGGAAATCAAGAAAGAGCATCAAATATTGATGGTTAACAAGACCACTAGTTTCAAGAAAAAGGGCAAGGGAAAGAAAGGAAACTTCAAGAAGAATGGCAAGCAAGTTGTCACTCCATGAACAAGCCCAAATCTATACCTAAGCCTAAAACTAAGTGCTTCTACTGCAATGGGAATGGTCACTAAAAGCGGAACTACCCCAAATACTTGGCGGATAAGAAGGATGGCAAAGTAAACAAAGGTATATTTGATATACATGTTATTGATGTGTACCTTACTAGTATTCATAGTAGCTCCTGGATATTTGATACCGGTTCGGTTGCTAAGATTAGTAACTCGAAACAGGAGTTGCAGAATAAATGGAGACTAGTTGAGGATGAGGTGACGATGTGTGTTGGAAGTGGTTCCAAGATTGATATGATCATCATCGCACACTCCCTATACTTTCGGGATTAGTGTTGAACCTAAATGAAATGTTATTTGGTGTATGCATTGAGCATGAACAAGATAGGATCGTGTTTATTGCAATACGATTATTCATTTAATTCAGAGAATAATTGTTATTCTATTTACATGAATAAAACCTTCTATGGTCATATACCCAATGTGAATGGTTTAATGAATCTCGATTGTAGTGATACACATATTCATAATATCGATGCCAAGAGATGCAAAGTTGATAATGATAGTGCAACATACTTGTGGCATTGCCGTTTAGGTCATATTGGTGTAAAGCGCATGAAGAAAATCCATATGGATGGACTTTTGGGATCACTTGATTATAAATCATTTGATACTTGCGAACCATGCCTCATGGGCAAGATAACTAAAACGCCGTTCTTTGGAACAATGGAGCGAGTTAATAACTTATTGGAAATAATACATACCGATGTATGAGGTCCGATGAGTGTTGAATCACGTGGCGGGTATCATTATTTTCTCACCTTCACTGATGATTTAAGTAGATATGAGTATATCTACTTCATGAAACACAAGTCTGAAACATTTGAAAAGTTCAAAGAATTTCAGAGTGAAGAGGAGAATCATCGTAACAAGAAAATAAAGTTTCTATGATCTGATCACAGAGGCGAATATTTGAGTTACGAGTTTGGCCTTCATCTAAACAATGTGGAATTATTTCACAACTCACGCCACCTGGAACACCACAGCGTAATGGTGTGTCCGAATGTCGTAACCGCTCTTTATTAGATATGGTGTGATATATGATGTCTCTTACTGATTTACCACTATCGTTTTGGGGTTATGCGTTAGAGACAGCCGCATTCATGTTAAATAGGGCACCGTCTAATTCTGTTGAGATGACACAGTATGAACTGTGGTTTAGCAAGAAACCTATGCTGTCATTTCTTAAAATTTGGGGTTGCGACACTTATGTCAAAAGGCTTCAACCTGATAAGATCGAACCCGAATCAGAGAAGTGCATCTTCATAGGATACCCTAAGGAAAAAATTGGGTACACCTTCCATCACAGATCTGAAGGCAAGATCTTTATTTCTAAGAATGGGTCCGAAGGAGTTTCTCTCGAAAGAAGTGAGTGGGAGGAAAGTACAACTTGATGAGGTAAATGTACCTTCTCTCCAATTGGAAAGTAGTACATCAGAGAAAACTATTCCCGTGATGCCTACACCAACTAGAGAGGAAGCTAAGTATGATGATCAAGAAACTTCAGATCAAGTTACTACTAAATTTCGTAGGTCGACCAGAGCACGATCCGCACCAGAGTGGTACGGTAATCTTGTCCTAGAAGTCATGTTACTAGACCAAGGCGAACCTACAAACTATGAAGAAGCTATGATGAGCCCAGATTCCAACAGATGGCTTGACGCCATAAATCTGAGATAGGATCCATATATGAGAACAAAGTGTGGACTTTGGTGGACTTACCCGATGATCGGCAAGCCATAGAGAATAAATGGATCTTCAAGAAGAAGACTGACGATGATGGTAATATTACTATCTACAAAGCTTGACTTGTCACAAAAAGGTTTTCGACAAGTTCAAGGGGTTGACTACAATGAGACTTTCTCAACCGTAGCGATGCTTAAGTCCGTCTGAATCATGTTAGAAATTGCCACATTTTATGAAATCGGGCAAATGGATGTCAGAACTGTATTTCGTAAATGGATATCTCTAAGAAAAGTTGTACATGATGCAACCAGAAGGTTTTGTCGATCCTAAATGTGCTAACAAGGTGTGCAAGCTCCAGCGATCCATCTATGGACTGGTGCAAGCATCTCAGAGTTGGAATATACGCTTTAATGAGGTGATCAAAGCATATGGTTTTCTACAGACTTACGGTGAAGCCTGTATTTACAATAAAGTGAGTGGGAGCTATGTAACATTTCTGATATTATATGTGGATAACATATTGTTGATTGGAAATGATATAGAATTTCTGGATAGCATAAAAGGAAAATTGAATAAGAATTTTTCAATGAAAGACCTCCGTGAAGCTGCTTACATATTGGGCATCAGGATCTATAGAGATAGATCAAGACGCTTGATAAGACTTTCAATGAGTACATACCTTGACAAGATTTTGAAGGAGTTCAAAATGGATCAGTTAAAGAAGGAGTTCTTGCCTGTATTGTAAGGTGTGAAGTTGAGTAAAGACTCAAAACCCGACCACGGCAGAAGATAAAGAGAGAATGAAAGTCATTCCCTATGCCTCAGCCATAGGTTCTATGAAGTATGCCATGCTGTGTACCAAACCTGTTATGTACCTTGCCATGAGTTTGACAAGGGGGTATAATAGTGATCCGGGAATAGATCACTGGACAACAATCAAAATTATCCTTAGTTACCTTAAAAAAGACTAAGGAAATTTTTCTCGGTTATGGAGGTGATAAAGAGTTTGCCGTAAAGAGTTACATCAATGCAAGCTTTGGCACTGATCTATATGATTCTAAGTCTCAATCTAGATACGTATTCAACTGGGAGTAATTAGCTAGAGTAGATCCATGCATAGCATTGTAGACATAGAAATTTGCAGAATACATACGGATCTGAACATGGTAGACCAGTTGACTAAACCTCTCTCACAAGCAAAACATGATCACACCTTAGTACTCTTTGGGTGTTAATCACATGGCGATGTGAACTAGATTATTGACTCTATTAAACCCTTTGGGTGTTGGTCACATGGCAATGTGAACTATGGGTGTTAATCACATGACAATGTGAACTATTGGTGTTAAATCACATGGCAATGTGAA
This sequence comes from Triticum aestivum, assembly GCF_018294505.1. Taxonomy (NCBI): domain Eukaryota; kingdom Viridiplantae; phylum Streptophyta; class Magnoliopsida; order Poales; family Poaceae; genus Triticum; species Triticum aestivum. The sequence goes on from NC_057807.1 coordinate 373,253,878, forward strand.
CTAGATTATTGACTCTAGTGCAAGTTGGAGACGGAAGGAAATATGCCATAGAGGCAATAATAAAGTTGTTATTATATATTTCCTTATATCATGATAAATGTTTATTATTCATGCTAGAATTGTATTAACCGAAAACTTGATACATGTGTGGATACATAGACAAAACACCATGTCCCTAGTAAGCCTCTACTAGACTAGCTCGTTAATCAAAGATGGTTAAGTTTCCCCATAGACATGTGTTGTCATTTGATGAACGGGATCACATCATTAGGAGAATGATGTGATGGACAAGACCCACCCGTTAGCATAGCATATTGATCGTTCAGTTTTATTGCTATTGCTTTTTTCATGTCAAATACATATTCCTTCGACTATGAGATTATGCAACTCCCGGATACCGGAGGAATGCCTTATGTGCTATCAAATGTCACAACGTAACTGGGTGATTATAAATATGCTCTACAGGTATCTCCGAAGGTGTTTGTTGAGTTGGCATAGATGAGATTTCGATTTGTCACTCAGAGTATCGGAAAGGTATCTCTGGGCCCTCTCAGTAATACACATCATAAGAAGGCTTGCAAGCAAAGTGACTAATTATTTAGTTGCAGGATGATGTATTACGGAACGAGTAAAGAGACTTGCCGATAACGAGATTGAACTAGGTAAGAAGATACCGACGATCGAATCTCGAGCAAGTAACATACCGATGGACAAAGGGAATAACGTATGTTGTCATAACTGTTCAACCGATAAAGATCTTCGTAGAATATGTGGGAGACAATATGAGCATCCAGGTTCCGCTATTGGTTATTGACGGAAGAGGTGTCTCGGTCATGTCTACATAGTTCTTGAACCTGTAGGGTCCGCACGGTTAACGTTCGATGATGATATGGTATTATATGAGTTATGTGATTTGGTGACCGAATGTTGTCCGGAGTCCCGGATGAGATCATGGACATGATGAGGAGTCTCGAAATGGTCGAGAGGTAAAGATTGATATATAGGACGATGGAATTCGGACACCGGAAGTGTTTCAGAGGGGGTTCTGAGCACCCCCGGCAAAAGATATGGGCCTTATGGGCCAAAAGGGGAAACACACCAGCCACAAGGGGCTGGTGCGCCCCCCATATGGACCGACCAAAGAGGAGAAGGAAAGAGGGGAAGGGAAAAAGTAAAAGTAGGAAGTACTACTTCCTTCTTCCCCCTTTCCTCCCCCCTCCAACAATTTATGGAAAGGGGGGCGCCACTTAGGAAACCCCCAAGTAGGATTTGGATCCTACTTGGGGCGCCCATGGCTGCCTCCCCTCTCCCTCCCACCTATATATATGAGGAGGGGGCGCCTAGCACACCCACAACATAATCTTAGCCGTGTGTGGCGCCCCCCTCCACAATTTACACTCTCGGTCATATTTTCGTAGTGCTTAGGCGAAGCCCTGCAAGGATCACTTCACCATCACCGTCACCACGTCGTCATGCTGATGGAACTCATCTACTACCTCGAAGACTTGCTGGATCAAGAAGGCAAGGGACGTCACCGAGCTGAACGTGTGTAGAACTCAGCGGTGTCGTACGTTCGGTACTCGATCGGTGAATTGTGAAGAAAGTTCGACTACATCGGTCGTGTTGTGAAACGCTTCCGCTTACGGTCTACAAGGGTATGTAGACAAACTCTCCCCCCTCGTTGCTATGCATCTCCTAGATAGATCTTGCGTGAGCATAGGAATTTTTTTGAAATGGCATGTTACGTTTCCCAACACGAAGGGCATGCAGGTGTAACAATACACGTCGCATGGGGAGAGGAAGGTTGTCTTCTCAACATCCTTTACCGCCATCTTGATCTGGTGATAGCCTGAGAAGGCGTCTAAGAAGCACAGCAGATCGCACTCGGCGGTGGAATCCACGATTTGATCGATGTGCGGGAGCGGGAAAGGGTCCTGAGGGCAAGCCTTGTTGAGCCTCGTGAAGTTGACACACATGCGCTCTTTCCCGCCCTTCTTGGGGATGATGACTGGATTAGCCAGCCACTCCGGGTGCCGCACCTCCCGAATGACGCCGGCTTCTTGCAGCTTCCGGACCTCCTGGACAATGGATGCTTGTTTCTCTTGGGGTTGTCATCATGCCTTCTGTTTCACCGGGCGTGCATTGGGGCACACCATCAAGTGGTGCTCGATCACGTCCTTGTTTGCCCTGAGGAAACCAACCAACGCCTCCTCTTGCTCCGGAGGGAGGCCGGCGCCTATGGTGAAAGTGGGGCCTAAGCCCCCGTCATCGATAGGTACCTGCTTCTTCTCGGCTCGTTCCTAAGAGAACAACTTCTTCTTAGCGCGTGCGTCCTCCGGAGGCTCGGCGACGCTCACCACATCGGGGCGCGAGGCCGTTGCGGCCTTGTAGACAGACTTGAGGGCTCGAAGCGCGTCTTTGGTGTCCCCGACTACAGAAATGACGTTGTTGCTCCCAGGCATCTTGATAACGTTGTAGCCTGAGTGCGTAGTTGCCATGAACTTGGCGAGGGCCGGATGCCCCAGAATGGCATTGTACGGGAGGATGATGCAGGCCACGTCGAAGTCGATCAACTCAGTGCAGTAGTTGCCGCAAGTGCCGAAGGTGACGGGGAGGCGCACGTGCCCTAGGGGAGTGGTGGAGCCTTTGGCAACCCCCGAGAAGGGATTAGTGGGCACGATCTGGTCGTAGGGAACCTGGAGCATGCTGAAGGCCTCCACGGAGAGGACGTTGAGGTCGGTGCCACCGTCAATGAGGGTGGGAGTAACCGCCACATTATTGATGGTAGCCATGCACAACATGGGGAACGCACTAGCGGCAACCGTAGTCTTGGGATGATCCCTGAAGTCGAAGGTGATGTCGGTCTTTGGCATTGCACGGCTCTGCGGGACCTCCTACTGTGGCCGGGGAGCGCCTACCCGGCAAAGGAGCTGCTTGACGTGGCGGCCATACGCGGGCGCCTGCGACCCACCGAGGATACACACAAACGTGTGAGGTTCGGGGGCCACGAAACACGCGATGAATAGATGGTAGAGCTCCTCCCAGGTGGACACTGAGGCCTCGGGGAGGCCACGAAGCCAGGAGCACGGCATCTCTGTGAGGGCCAGAGGGAGCCAGTTGGCCATGGCTTTGTTGTCACCGCCGACCGCCCTGATGGCATGTGCATACAGCTGAAGGAACTCCTTGGGGTCTGCCAAGCCATCATATCGCGGGGGCAGCACCGGCCTAAACTTCGCTGGCCACCGCACCCGACGCAGGATGGGGGTGAAGGCCTGGCAGCCCGCAACATCTCCATAGGCCACGGGCGGCCAAATCGGCAACGCAACGTCCGCCATGGAAACCACGAGGCGAGGGCAAAGCGCGGTCGGCAGAGAAGCGAAACCTCGACACGCCCCTACCTGGCGCACCAAATGTCGGATTCAGGGCTCCGTGGACCCAAGAAGGTTTGAACGCTAGGGCGTGTGTGAAGATCTCAACCTCTCGAGTCTCTGCTCGCCACCCTTCAGCCTAGCTGCGTCGAGCGCACGCGAATGAGGAGGAAGAAGATGAACACGGCAGTTTACCCAGGTTCGGGCCACCTTGCGGTGTAAAACCCTACTCCTGCTTTGTGGTGGATTGGCCTCACGAGGAGGCTGAGTATGAACTAGTACAATGGTTTGAGCGGCCCCGTGAGGGCTCAAGAACGGGGTTGAAAAAGATTTGATCCCCATCGTGGTGGCAGCTAACCTATATTTATAGTGGCCTCGGTCCTCTTCCATCAAAGCTTAGACGGGAAGGGATCCCACAACGGACAATTTTGAAAGTGGACAAGTAGTACATCTTATCCTGACGAAAGGTAGTCTTCGCCTGCAAAGCCTCGGGCCATAACGGACCAGTGGGCTCGGCGATGACATCCGTCCAGCCGAGCCCGTGGTCTTGGTCTCGTTGCACTGGAATGGGAAGCTTGCAAGCCTTCCTCGAGAACCTGCGCCTGTCCTTGCTCCCGTTGCACCAAAGGGAAAACTGCCTCCTTTCCCGTTGGCACCCGCCTGGCCACAATCATCATGGCTCACGTCATCGTGACCTCGTGAGGCCGGGTTCCTGCATAGAAATCTCCGCTCCTCGGGAGGCAGCCTGAGGAGGCCACTCCTCTGGAGGTCTTGGTGTCGCCAACCTCGCGAGGCCAGGGGGCCTCGCGAGGGTCTTGTCCCTGGGGTGTTGTAGCCGATCTGTACCAGGCTTTTGATGGGCCCACATGCTGGGCTGCAGGCAGGCAGGCCTGGGTACCCCCGATCCCAGGACACCGACAGAGTCTATGGAAGTAAGGCTGAAGTTGATGTTCAATTCCTATGAAATTGAGGTATAGGAATACAATTTCAAATGAATTTGGGTGCCACTGTTACTTCAATCCAAAGGCATTCCTTAACGGGAAAATATGAAGGCCTCCTTTGGCTCATAGAATAGTAATATCATAGGAATAGAAAATTTATAAGTGAGATGACATGTATCTCAATTCTTATAGAGAAAGAGATTTCACTTGGTTCATAGAATATGAATTTGTTTCACTGGGTTTAGGCTAATGTTTTTTTCTTTGAAATGTGAAGGATTGGTTTCGATCCTACATAGGAATAGGAATCCATTCCTAAGATCCAAAGGACCCCAGAGAAATTTTTCCTACAATCCTATCCATTAGAATTTCTATAAAGTTACACTAGACTAAAGGAGGCCTAAGAATAACAATCCTACAAAATTCCCGCAATCCGAAGCATTGACGATTCACTGGTGGTGGCAAGGAATAAGACCTCGTATGTCACGCGTTGCGCGCGGAATAGGGCGAGCCACACACACTGTGCAATGGCGGACCGACCCATTTATGGCTTTGCAGGGTTCTTTTCTTCAAAAAAATCTTTGTCCAAAAAGTCTCTGGATACCCCGTGCGCACGGGCCTAGAAGACCCCTGTGTGCACAGGGCCCCTCGCTGTAGAAGCTGCTGAGCCCGTGCGCACAGGTTTGTATCGTGCGCACGGGCCTCACTTACCCCGTGCGCACGGGCTCTACGGGATGGACGTGCCTATATAATCCGTACCTTGGGTCATGTTTAGGGTTCGCAAAGACATATGTGAGATATTTTGAGAGTTTTGCTCCTTCTACCACTCCACTGGAGATCAAGGCCTCTTAGGAGAGGATCCACCTGTGAATTTCAAGATCTCCACTTGGAGAAGACTATCATCAAGACCTCACCTCCTTAGGAGTGGGAAGAACCTTTATCTAGTGCTTGTTTCCTTTGATTGTTCATGTATTATGGACCTATGTGTTTACTATTCTACTAGATGTGTAATTGGATGTTGTTGGAGTGATTTCCTCTTTGTGTTCTTTGTGTTCATCTCCTTTCTCTCCTCCAAGTGTGAAAAGATCCCTCTTAGGGTTTCACCCTACAACAGTTACATTCATATGTATAAATGTCCTTCCAATATTTAACAGTCATCATGTGTTTGAAAATTTTAACGGCAAACTTGAAAAATGGTCACCCTGTATTGTAGAATTGTTCATTGTATATTAAAATAAACTAGAACATGAAGGTGCGCTTTGACACGCCAGTTTGTTTTGAAACGTGTGATATAATTTCAGAATAGATACAAATCGTCAAATACATCAAAATGATATATTTCACCGGAGAAATACACCGTAATAGTTCTTAGGGAAACACTGGCGTTCAACTTACCGATCTTTTCTTTTGCGTCCGCCGCGTCCTATGCTTGCCATGCATCTTGATTGGGCCCGCACACCGCATTTCTTTTTCATCCTTATCTTCATGGTATGCTGGTCACTAATCCGTTTTTGTAGCTACTCCCATTCCTGCAAGTGGCCACCTATTTCAGAAAGTAAACCACAACAAATGCTATGTTGCGGACCATCTGTCAGTCCCTTTGTTTGACATGTGGCCGCCCACGTCTTATCTCTTCGTCTCTCTGCGTCATCTTATCTCTTTTTCAACCTCTCCCCCTTGTATACAAGTGTCTATCAATGGTGTACATCTAGCCGGTGAGGAGGATGGTGATGAAGCAAGCGGCGCGATGGGGGGACGGGCGATGCATCTCCTCCCTCACCACCGTCTGGCGGGCGCACGTCGGCAGCGACACGATGGCAGGGATGGGCGGCGCCGCTCCCCCTCACCACCATCCGGCAGGAGCTCGTGGCAAACAACAATGGTGTTTTTTTGCAACATTGAATTTGTTGCAAGGAAGATTTCCGCAATACTAGTCATGTTGCAAAACTTTCTTTCGTACCACCATATGAAGGTGAGACCAAAAAAAAACTGCAACAACACCTCAGTTGCAAAGTTTTTCTGCAACAATTTGCTGCAAGAAAAATGAAGACAAAAAAATAAATTCCGCAACACGAGCTATGTTGTAAAAAGAATCCCACAAAAGTCCACAAGATCATTCATGTTACAAGTGTTTCTGCAACAAGGTCTCTGTTGCAAAGTAGAGAAAGACGTGCATCCGCTCGATTTATCAAATCCGACGGCTCGTGAGGCGGTAAAAAGATCCGCCGACCGACGCGTAGCAGTCCCCTATTTCTTATCAACATTGTAGGTTTTTTACCGCTGCAATTGCAATGGTTGTTCTAGGACAAAATTTCCTCCTTTTACATCCAATACTAATATCAGTATAAGTCGGGTACTTATGAAAATCATACTTCTCCAGGATTTCTTCAATCTATTTTCAAATCTGATGATTTTCCAATCCACAAAGGGTTGTCTTATACCAATAGTCTTACACGAAGAACAATGTTCTCATAGCATGCCTTCTGTGACATGTAACAGAACTGATATACTAATTCAATATTCACATAACAGTCAAATCTTCAATTGAAAAAAATCTTCAGCAGCGAAGGCAGCACATGCATTTCAAGCCAACAAACTGTATAAACCTAACAATAGAGGGGATACTGAATTAACGATAGTTCTAGTATCAAATGCAACATCAAGGGAAGTTAATGTGTTGTACACATTGTATAGCTCACTCATCGCTCAGGTACAGTTGACGGTGCGACTGATGAATTATTGGGTTTTACCATGTAAAGTATGGCAATCGCCAAGCAATCTATGTACCAGACTATCAATCAACCTAACGAGTATGCAGATGACATATCCCTGTGACTGAGTTACAACAGTATGAAGTCCAATGTAACAGAAGATTTGAGGGGAGAATGTGGGCCTGATGTCATGTGGAGCACGTCTTACAGACGTGGGCCGCGCGGCCAGGAGCAGCCGACGGCCGCATCAGGCAAGGCGCAGGCTGGACAGGAGTCCTGATCCGGGCACATTAGTTCCTAGACTAGTTTATTTCGTATAGGTTTCTAGTTTGTTATTAGCCCATGGGGCCTTTATATATCAGATAGTTAGCACCCTTTAGGGATAAGCAATAAAGTTATTTCCTTCTATCTTCCCCTCCCGCATCATAGAGCAGCCAGGCAAAAACCCTAGCGCTCCTATCCACCGCGACTACGAACTACGTAGTCGAGGTCCTGCTGTCTTGGGCACCGAGGCCCTTGACAACTTGGTATCAGGTTCCAGGCGATCCTTCTCCTCGTCCACGCTCCATCCGCCGGCCGCTTTTCCCCCTGTGTCCGCGCCCAGCTCCCCGACATCGCCACAATC
>NC_057807.1:373262784-373269291 GCF_018294505.1 Triticum aestivum
GTGCGTTTTCCACAGAAGGGCATCCTGCCGACACCAGGACCACGCCTCGCGCCCCCCGCTTCGGCCCCACCAGCCGCACCTCAGCAGGGCCACAATCTGCCGGACGGACGCCCAATCAAGCGTCTCTCCCAGACAGAGATGGAGGAACGCCGTCGCCTGGGCCTTTGCTTCAACTGTAACGAGAAGTTTGGCAGGGGCCACAACCGCGTGTGCCAGCGCATCTTTCTCCTCGACTTAGCGCCGGACGACGACGACGACGACGCGGCCTCCGCCACTGATGATGCATCGCGGGCCGACCCTCAAATCTCGCTCCACGCGATCGCCGGCGTGCGCACGAGTGAAACCATGCAGATGCAGATTACTCTCGGAGGTGTCTCCCTCCTCGCCCTGATCGATTCAGGCTCCACCCACAACTTCATCGCCGAAGAGGCGGCCGCTCGTGCTACGTTACCGCCCCCCACCACAGAGAAGATGCGCGTCACGGTGGCCAACGGCGAGCGCGTTCCGTGCCAGGGCGCGTACCGCGTCGTGCACTTCCGCATCGGCCACGAGGAGTTCGCGGAGGATTTCCTCGCCTTGCCGCTCGCGGGCTACGACATCGTCCTGGGCACGCAGTGGCTGGCGTCGCTCGGACCGATCCTGTGGGATTTCCGAGCCCTCTCCATGACATTCTGGCGGCGGGGCCATCGGGTGTGCTGGCACGGCATTGCAGGACCGGACGGGCCAGCCCTAAAATCATGCAGCGGCCGCGACTTCCTGGACGCCATCATCACCGAGTTCGACGGCATCTTCGCCGACCCCTCCGGCGTGCCCCCGCCCCGCAGCCGCGATCACGGCATCACCCTGCTACCTGGCTCCGCCCCGGTGGCCGTCCGTCCGTATCGATACCCGGCCGCGCACAAGGACGAGCTGGAGCGTCAGTGCGCCGCCATGCTCGCCCAAGGTATCATCCGTGCGAGTTGTTCCGCATTCTCGTCCCCGGTACTGCTGGTCCGCAAGGCCGACGGGTCCTGGCGCTTCTGCATCGATTATCGCGCCCTGAACGCCATTACTGTCAAGAATGCATTCCCGATTCCGGTGGTGGACGAACTCCTCGACGAGCTACGGCACGCTCGTTTCTTCACCAAGCTCGATTTACGTTCCGGCTACCACCAGGTGCGGATGCGTGAGGAGGACATCCCAAAGACAGCTTTCCGTACTCATGACGGCCTCTACGAGTTTCTGGTGATGCCGTTCGGACTCTGCAACGCGCCGGCCACGTTCCAGGCCCTCATGAATGATCTGCTGCGGCCATACCTGCGCCGTTTTGTTCTCGTCTTCTTTGACGACATCCTCATTTTCAGCGAGACATGGGCTGACCATCTCCGACATGTGCGCACCGTCTTCACGGTCCTGCACCAGCACCGGCTCTTCGTCAAGCGCTCCAAATGCGCGTTCGCCGTTGAATCAATCGCATACCTGGGTCACACCATCTCCGCTGCAGGCGTGGCCATGGATCCGGAAAAGGTACAGGCAGTAGCGGACTGGCCGCAACCACGCTCGGCGCGCGCGGTTCGGGGCTTTCTCGGCCTTGCGGGGTACTACCGCAAGTTTGTCAAGGACTTTGGCGTGGTTGCCGCGCCCCTGACGGCCCTCCTTCGCAAGGATGGTTTCTCTTGGTCGCCGGAGGCGGCAGCAGCTTTTACCACCCTCAAGACGGCAATCACCACGGCTCCCGTCCTCGCGTTACCGGATTTTACACGGCCGTTCATCGTCGAGTGTGACGCATCGACGTACGGTTTCGGGGCCGTCCTTCTTCAGGACCACCACCCGGTGGCTTTCTTTAGCCGGCCAGCCGCGCCACGTCACCGCTCCCTGGCAGCGTATGAACGGGAACTCATCGGCCTGGTGCTCGCGATTCGCCATTGGAGGCCGTACCTATGGGGGCGTCAGTTTGTGGTAAAAACGGATCATTACAGCCTCAAATTTCTGCTTGACCAGCGTTTGGCCACCATCCCGCAGCATCATTGGGTTGGCAAACTCCTGGGATTCGACTTTACGGTGGAGTACAAGGCAGGTAGTACCAACACGGTGGCGGATGCACTTTCCCGCCGTGACACGGAGGAGACGACGATCATGGCGGTCTCAGGGCCTCGTTTCGACTTCATCAATCGCCTCCGGCAAGCGACGTCCACTGATCTGGCGCTCGTCGCACTGCGGGAGGATATCACGGCAGGTGCGCGGCAACAGCCTTGGGCGCTCTCCGACGGCCTCGTTACTTTCAACGGCCGCCTCTACATTCCGCCGTCATCCCCGCTACTCCAGGAGATTCTCAGTGCCGTGCACGATGATGGGCATGAAGGCGTCCTGCGCACATTGCATCGTCTTCGCCGCGATTTCCACGCACCTAATCTTCGCAAGACGGTGCAGGAGTACATCCGCACTTGCGGTACTTGCCAGCGGTACAAGTCCGAGCACTTGCACCCCGCTGGGCTGCTCCTGCCGCTGCCGGTACCCACGGGCGTGTGGACTGACATCGGCATCGACTTCGTGGAAGCGCTTCCTCGAGTAGGCGGGAAGTCTGTCATCCTCACCGTGGTGGATCGCTTCAGCAAGTATTGCCATTTTGTGGCGTTAGCCCACCCATACACGGCAGAGTCAGTGGCACAGGTGTTCTTCGCTGAGGTTGTTCGTCTCCACGGCGTGCCACAGTCCATGGTCTCTGACCGCGACCCCGTCTTCACCTCCGCTTTTTGGCAAGAGCTCATGCGCCTCACGGGGACAAAGCTGCACATGACGTCCGCATTTCACCCGCAGTCGGATGGTCAAACGGAGGCTGCTAACAAGATCATTGTGATGTATTTACGGTGTCTTACCGGGGATCGTCCCAAGCAGTGGCTCCGGTGGCTTCCCTGGGCTGAGTACATATACAACACCGCCTACCAGACAGCAACCCAAGAGACTCCGTTCAAGCTTGTGTATGGCCGTGACCCTCCCACTATTCGCTCTTACGAGCCCGGCGACACACGGGTGGCTGCAGTGGCCAGGAGCATGGCTGAGCGCGACGAACTTATCGAGGACGTCCGCTATCGTCTACAACAGGCCCAGGCGGTCTATAAGTCCTACTACGACAGACGTCATCGGGACATTCGGCATGAGGTGGGCGATTGGGTTTGGCTTCGCCTTCGACAGCGCGCCGCGTCCTCTCTCCACTTGCCAACCAGGGGCAAGCTCAAGCCACGATTCTATGGGTCGTACCGCATTTCAGAAGTGATCAACGACGTGGCATACCGTCTTGAGCTTCCGGCACGCTCGCGCCTCCATGACGTGTTCCACGTGGGCCTCCTCAAGAAGTTCTTCGGCATTCCTCCAACTACACCGCCGGGATTGCCTTCGATCCACAACGGGGCGGCTGTTCCAGAACCAGAGCGCGTGACTCGTGCGCGCCTAGCACGCGGCGTTCGCCAGCTACTCGTCCACTGGAAGGGTGAAGCAGCTTCGTCAGCTACATGGGAGGATCTTGACAGTTTCGTCGAGCGCTACCCCGCTTTTCAGCTCGAGGACGAGCTGCTCGTCGAGGGGGGGAGAGATGTCATGTGGGGCACGTCTTACAGACGTGGGCCGCGCGGCCAGGAGCAGCCGACGGCCGCATCAGGCAAGGCGCAGGCTGGACAGGAGTCCTGATCCGGGCACATTAGTTCCTAGACTAGTTTATTTCGTATAGGTTTCTAGTTTGTTATTAGCCCATGGGGCCTTTATATATCAGATAGTTAGCACCCTTTAAGGATAAGCAATAAAGTTATTTCCTTCTATCTTCCCCTCCCGCATCATAGAGCAGCCAGGCAAAAACCCTAGCGCTCCTATCCACCGCGACTACGAACTACGTAGTCGAGGTCCTGCTGTCTTGGGCACCGAGGCCCTTGACACCTGAACTCCAACAATCAAGAGGATGCAGCTGTAAATGGTTCACTAGCCTCCAGAAGCTTGTCAAGCAAGCCGGTGAACACAACAGAATCAGTCTCATTGGGCTTGAATTTGAGGAGAGCAGAAGGTACTAGGCCTTCATCTTGCAACGTGCGTACCCGCTCTCCTGTATTTGGGGAATGCGGTAGCACACGTGACCTAGGAACAGCTGGACAGATAAGATCAAATTCCAAACCTGGCTGCTTCAAAGCATCCGCGACAAACTGCATCAGGGAAAGCAGCAGATTAACCAAAATGCTACACAACCAGTAATGAAATGAATACACAATGCTAGAAGAATATAGCTTTAAACACTACTTCCTTCGTTCCATAATTCTTGTCACAGTTTGAGTTCAAATTTGAACGAGAACCACGACAAGAATTAAGAATCGGAGGGAGTAAAATAACATTTGGATAGCCCGACATAGGCATGTGAACAACTTCATGCCTTCCACATACATAAAGACTGTTATTTACAGCTTCGCCAGTGGCCCATAAGCCAAACTCACAAACTCCAGAATTACACTTGGGAGTGTTCATGCCAATTGACAAATAATCAGTAGCACAAAATACATAGTGTATATGACAAGTTACAACTCCTAGAGTGGAATCAAATACTAAAAGATTCACCACCTCATTCTGGATTGCGAGATATACAGATGATACTCAATGGGACAGAATCATATGGACGAACAAGCATAGAGGGCAGAAGTACCTCATATAGTGAACCAGTAGCCTCCGCTGGAAGGAATACACCCTGGAGAATTACTCCATCAGGAAACTGAACTCGGATGACAGCTTGTTTGTACTTCTGTCGAGCAGCCAGTGCCTGCTTCTCCTTATATGACTTTGGAATTAGCAACCGAGATTGTTCCAGCCTTTCCCTCCTCATCTTTGCCTCATTCCTTACCTCCTCACCACTAAGTTTGTAGAAAGAATCCGGTGTATCAATTTCTGCAACAGAACTTCCAGGGACATTGAAGAATACCCGAATCTGTGAATTTATCATGGAAGTTTAATAAATTACATTTCTAAGGACATATAAATGGGATCAACAGCAAACTGCAAAATGGACAATCAATTGCACAACATAACAGAAAAAGGAGGCATCAGAGCACATATAGTCGTATATATGCTAAATTTCAGGTTTGAAAAGAAATATTCTTACAGTAATTACTAAATTCAACATGTTGAGGAAAAATAAAATAAAACAAGTGGTGAATCACAGTTTGCGGATCTGACATTTCTGCCAACAGATGCACATATATTATATCGGACGCTGATATATCCCTGCCAACTTATGCACATATATATCAGACGCTGATATATCCCAATACCATGATATGCATCTTATTGGAAGTACATGCTGGGAGCTGTGACATGTCAATTTAGCTTCTTCAATCAGAAGTTGCAACAGTTTTACCTGAACCCATACGTGATACGTCCATCCCCGCAAGTAAGATCAGATTCAAAAATAAAATCCGAATATCTGCATCTGATATATAATCAGGACCAAGTGCCAATGTTTCATTAGAACTAATTGCTCTACAATTTTTAAAATATACTCCCTCCGTCCCATAATGTAAGACGTTTTTTGACACTACATTATGGGACGGAGGGAGTACATTTTATCATTGGACAACTGTATACAATGCTTTTTTTTGTAGCATTTGTCTTGCACGATAGAGACAACATGTAGTTTTATCTCAAACAGGAACATCATAAAGATGCCATTCCACATACTTTGTAGCAAAAAGTAACAACATTGACAAAACGCTACAATGTTCAGAACATAGAAATAACTTAATTTATGTATGAACTAAAAATTATAGGTATACAAAGGACAGGCCAAATCTTCCAAAGTGTACTGTGTACAACAATACAAAAGACAGGCCAAAACTCAAACATGAATAAGAAGTGTACGACAATATAAAAGACAGGCCAAAACTCAAACATGAATATAGAAGTGTACAGCCAAAGGAAGTATCACATTTTACATACTACTTAGTTTGCTACATTCTGACCTCCGACATATGGAGTAATATAGACTGTGCAAGTTCTGTGGAATTCCACAATATCTCATGGAAATGGTACCACATTGTTAAGACATGCCTATATATGAACATGACCGCAGAATTTATACACTGACCTCACAGAAATGGCACCACATTTTTATGATCTATTGGTGTAAGAACATCAATATTCGGTCATTTTTACTCATCACTAAGTTCAAACAAAATATATTTCTCACGAGTAAAGATGTGGCATGGGTATACCCAGAATATCAGAGTGTGGACAAACCAAACTATCCATGCAGTACAATCCAAAATATGATCATTCACATAACCAATTGATGGAGTATATTGAATTAGACGCCTGCTCACCTGACGATCAACAATCTTGTTAACCTCCTTTTGCTCATCGACTCCGCTGCGGCAGCTCTCTTTGGACTCAGACCCGGCCAGCGTCGGTAGCGGTGCCGAAGGATGGGACCTCTCAAGCAGGAGCACAGCCTGCCTGATCCCGCTAAGCCTTGCTTCGGCAGGAGTCTCGTCCATCACGGCA
>NC_057807.1:373270336-373273172 GCF_018294505.1 Triticum aestivum
AGGAGGAGATGACGGCGGTGAAGGGGGTGAAGGGGGTGAATTCGGAGGGGCCGGCCGGGCGCGGGGGCTGCTGCTTGGGGGCGGGCCTGGGGTTAGGGTTAGGGTTTGAGGGGCGGGAGGAGGAGGTGGAGGCGGAGGGGGGAGGGCCGGAGCCGAGGACGTGGGAGGGGCCCTTGAAGGACGGGGCGGAGGAGGAGGTGACCTTCTTCATGAGATCCTTCATCTTGTCCTTCATCATGGAGGCCGGCGGCGACGAGGTGTAGGCGGCGGAGGAGGAGGAGGAAGAAGATTGGCGTGGACGGGGAGTAGGCTTGGTGGTGGTTGTCTTGTCTCCGCGGGGTTCGTTCGAGGGGAAGAAGCAACGCGAGGGGGGCGAATTGATAAAGAAGGAAGAGCTACGGAAGTACGGAGGTGGAGATCCAGCTGGGAAATGAAGCCGGGCATCCGGCAATGGTACTAGTATGGTACTTCGCTGCCAAGGCATCTTCGCCGAGTGGGCCGGGCCGCAGAGGGCCAACCACCATGGCCCATCGGGGCGGCTATACTCGTGGGTACCCATGCAGCCTGAGTGGGGAAATGGCAGCCGACCAAGGGTGCTCCTCTCCCTGAAAAAAAAAAAACCAAGGGTGCTCCTATGCACCACCTTCAGCGAATGGAAACTGGCGCTCACAGCAGTTACACTAGTATAATTCTCAAAAAAAAAAAAACAGTTACACTAATATACTCCTATGTTTTAGGCTAACCACCAGACCTACTTAGGGCATGTCCAATGCAAGGCGCCTATTTGGGTGCTTGAGCAATAATAAAAACATAGATTTTATACTTAGCGCCTGCCTGGAGTCTTCGCGTACAACGCCTGCACGTAAGCACCTGCCCCCTCGTCAACGCAACTTGTGTGGAGAAAAGATCGGAGCGCTCGGCGCATGGACTGGCATCGGCGCCACATATTTTCCTACGATCGACTGGGATTCTGGAATAACCGCAAGGAAATCAAACCTGACGTCATTTCTTAGCGCCTGCATTGGACATGTCCTTAGCGCTAGTGATTGAAATCATCGCGAGTATCATAAGAACGATTGCAGACGCGCTATTTATTGCACAGAATACTGTATGGTTTACTTTAGAGCTTAGATTTTCGAATTTCTTGAATACAGTTTGGAAAACGTGATTTTTTTTGGAAAAACGTGAACAACATTTGAAAGTTCTCAGATTTCAAAAAAAGTTCACAAACATGTACAAAAAGTTCGTCTATTAAAAAAAAGTTCACAAAATCAAAAGAAGTTCATGTATTCAAAAAAAACGTTCATGAATATGAAAAAAGGTTCGTCGAATTTGAAAAAAAATCATCGATTTTGAAAAAAAATTCATCAATTTTGAAAAGAGTTCATCGCACATGAAAACTAGTTCATCGAATTTGACAAAAGGTTCATGGATCTTGAAAAAAGTGCATTGATTTTTTTTAAGTTCATAAAAGTTGAAGGAAAGTTCGTCGATTTTGGAAAAAGTTCATAAAATTTGAAATTTAGTTCATTGAATCTGAAAAACAAATACATAAATTTTGAAGAAAAAATTCACGAATTTGGAAACAGCTCATCGAGCAGAGGAAAAAAGGAAAAGGAAAAAAAAGAAAAAAGGGAAATGAAAGAGAAGAAGAAAGTAGTAGAAAAGAGATGGAAGTGGACACGTGAAGATTGCTGGCGCAGTGGTTAGTGCAACCTAGCTCGAAGCAGGAGGTCTCCGGTTCGAGTTGCCAGTGCGCACGCCCATAGTTTTTCTTCTCTTTGAAAAACAAAGAAAGCAAAGTCAGACGGGCTGGCCAAGCACGAACGGTGTAGGCGTCCATTTGCGAAAACGCCTGTAATGGGCGCCTTAAGCGTCGAATAGGGTTTGCCTCGACTAAGGCGTTAGGATTCCCGGTCAAAAAAACAAGGCGTCAGGATTCAGGGTTAACAGTCGCCTCCATTCCCTAAAAAAAATATAGCCACCTCCAATCTTTTCTCCGTCTCGTTGGTGGCCTCCAACGTGCAACCCAAACATCAGCAGAGTAGGCGCCGCTCGACCTCCATCGCTTGCGCAGGAAGATGCTTCACTCAAGTTGTCTGCATCAACCCAATCCAGTCGACATACGGATCCCGATTTCTCTACACAACTTGTAGCAACAATGAGAAAGGGTAAGCTACACTCGTGCACACCCGTCCCTTATGCCAGTGGCACCAAATGCCCAGATGTTGTTAACATGATGAAGAAGGTCACCAATGCGAGTAAGTTAGCAAATGAGGTCACAAATGTATATTTCACGTGTATTATCTCAGATAGCACCCACCGTGATGGCGCCATATACACACATAGGGGTTTGAAGGAAGATTGGGATATCGAAGACCGCAGCGAGACTCAGTTGGAGCCGATGATGTTCTCCAAGGCAACTGAATGTTCGAATTTTGGAAGAAACATGTTGCAATGTTTCTCATTGGGGTTGGCTGAGTGTTCCACCAACAATAACCACATTCAATTGTATGGGTGCATAGCAACGCGGAATGATGGGATTGCATGGTTAACTATGTTTTGAATCGCAGCATGGATGACCCCATAATCGCACATAAGCGTTCTCTCATCCAAATGATTGGCCCTAAGAGAGGCATTGAAATGGCTCACCCTGTATTAATCGAGTTCGATATGAGGATCAAGAATGGAGGGAAAGAGGAAGATGATCTGCAGTTGATAGATGGGGCAATAAATTGCAACCTCTATAGACCAAGGAAACCAATCATACATTGCATTAAGGGCGATTTGTGGTGCCGTTGACATATCTTTAGCCTATGTTGAGTACGTTGTGGAG
>NC_057807.1:373273182-373273950 GCF_018294505.1 Triticum aestivum
CAACGATAGAGGTTGTTATATGAGAAATGCATCATGGCTTCGGTTTATCTTTGTGATCCTTTGTTTATGTTTGGGAGGCCTATGAAGAGATTCAGCTTTTCCATGGCACCATTGATCAGTCGTGTGGCTTCAGAAGGTTTGTGCTTGCTATCTCGTTAGGTGACGTGATGATATTGAAGCTCAAGTTAGGTAACAGTGGTGTTGAAATTCGTCGTTCTTTTAAAGTTAAGCCACATGGATGTTCTAGTCGGCAGATAAAACATGAGCTCGCAAACATCTCGGTGAAGGTGACTTTGTCCACTATTTTGAACGTGGCGGAAATTTTGCTTCCTGGGTTCATGGTACTGTTAATCAGTCACGTGGCATCATAAGATATATGGCTTGATGTCACGACGAGCACTGCTGCTATTGAAGTTTGGCAATAACAAAATGTTTAGCGTTGTGGTCCATCAAACTAAGCTATATGGATGTGCTAGTCGAAAGACAAATCTCGAGCTCGCTTCTGTCACGGTGGAGGTAACTTGTTGTGTTATTTGAACTCCCCCTATATTTCTCCACTTAGTCCTTAATTATGTTATTTGATACATGCTACTTCTTGAGCTTGCGTTGGTTTTTTCCTTGAAGAGGAAAGGGTGATGCAGCAAAGTAGAGATAAGTATTTTTCCTCAGTTTGAGAACCAAGGTATCAATCCAGTAGGAGACAACGCACGAATCACCAAATACCTGCACAAACAATCAAACAACTTGCCAACACGATAAAGGGGTTGT
>NC_057807.1:373274041-373314152 GCF_018294505.1 Triticum aestivum
AATCCCTTCACGATTACTTGCAAAAGTGAGATCTGATAAAGATAGATAAACGATAAAGTAAATATTTTTTGGTATTTTTGGTTTATAGATCGGAAAGTAAAAGATTGCAAAATAGTAGATCGGAAGCTAATATGATGGAAAATAGACCTGGGGGCCATAGGTTTCACTAGAGACTTCTCTCAAGATAGCAAATAATACGGTGGGTTAACAAATTACTGTCAAGAAATTGATAGAAAAGCGCAAAGTTATGACGATGTCTAAGGCAATGATCATGAATATAGGCATCACGTCTGTATCAAGTAGACCGAAATGATTCTGCATCTACTACTATTACTCCACACATCGATCGCTATCCAACATGCATCTAGAGTATTAAGTTCATAAAGAACGGAGTAACGCATTAAGTAAGATGACATGATGTAGAGGAATTAACTCAAGTAATATGATGAAAACCCCATCTTTTTATCCTCGATGGCAACAATACAATACATGCCTTGCTGCCCCTACTGTCATTGGGAAAGGACATCGCCAGATTGAACCCAAAGCTAAGCACTTCTCCATTGCAAGAAAAACCAATCTAGTTGGCCAAACCAAACCGATAGTTTGAAGATAATTACAAAGATATCAAAAAATGCATAAAATAATTCAGAGAAGATTCAAATAATATTCATAGATAAGTTGATCATAAATCCACAATTCATCGGATCTCGGCAAACACACCACAAAAAAGTATTACATCGAATAGATCTCCAAGAACATCAAGGAGAACATGGTATTGAGAATCAAAGAGAGAGAAGAAGCCATCTAGCTACTAGCTATGGACCCGTAGGTCTGTGGTAAACTACTCACGCTTCATCAGAAGGGAAATAGAGTTGATGTAGAAGCCCTCTATGATTGAATCCCCCTCCAGTAGGGTGTCGGAGAAGGTCCCTAGATGGGATCTCACGGGTACAGAAGGTTGCGGCGGCGGAGAAGTGTTTTCGTGGATGCTTCTGGTGGTTTGGGGATATATGGGAATATATAAGCGAAAGAATTAGGTAAGGAGGGTCACGGGGGGGGGGCACAAGGGTGGGGGCGCGCCCTCCCTCCTTGTGGCCGCCTCGTGGCTCCTCCGACTTCATCTCCAAGTCTCCTGGTTGTTTTCTGCTCCAATAAAAATTGAAGGTTTCATTCCGTTTGGACTCCGTTTGGTATTCCTTTTCTACGAAACTCAAAAACAAGGAAAGAACAAGAACTGGCACTAGGCTCTAGGTTAAAAGGTTAGTCCCAAAAATAATATAAAATATCATATTAATGCATATAAAATATCCAAAAAGATAATATAATAGCATGGAACAATAAAAAATTATAGATACGTTGGAGATGTATCAAGCATCCCCAAGCTTAATTCATGCTCGTCCTCAAGTAGGTAAATGATAAAAACAGAATTTTTGATGTGGAATGCTACCTAACATATTTATCCATGTAATTTTCTTTATTATGGCATGAATGTTAAGATCCATAAGATTCAAAAGAAAAGTTTAATATTGACATAAAACAATAATACTTCAAGCATGCTAACAAGGCAATTATGTCTTCTCAAAATAACATGGCCAAAGAAAGCTTATCCCTCCAAAATCATATAGTCCGGCTATGCTCCATCTTCATCATACAAAATATTAAAATCATGCACAACCCCGATGACAAGCCAAGCAATTGTTTCATACTTTTGATGTTCTTGAAGGTATATCTTTAGATCTTGCAATCGAATCTTTTAGTTTCTTGTTTTATCACTAGTTTAGTCTATAAAAGAAAACAAAAAAATGGAATTGAGGGTGCCTCATATGCTTCATCTTTTTAATATCATTCATGAAAATAAGGATTCCAATAATTGTGCCAAAATGTTAGAAGAAGAATGCATTAAAATGTTTGGCACTAAATCTTTGAATGATGAGCATGGTTGCAATGTTGTTAGTACGAGCTCTTTGAATATCCATAGTACTAATGATGATTGCACTAGTCATGATGAAAATGTCTCTTATAAGCATGTCAATTTTTGTGGAGTGCATAGAGTTTGCAAGTACACACCAAATAGGGAAGATAGATTTTGCAAGAGGCATAAGTATTTAGAAACCAAATGGTTGCAAGAAAGGCTAGATGTTTGTGCTAAAAATTTAAATTTTCTTAATCATCCTTGTGAACTTTGGAATGAACATGGTCATTTAAATATCCAATGCAAATTGTTTCATGATTGTATCGTGTCCAAGAATTGTGATGACTTGATTTCCCTTGCACATCATAATGAACTTAGTTTGCTTTTGGGTTATGAAGAAATGAAACGTATAACTAAGGATATGCCAAAATTTGTCCTTGATAAAGTTCTTGATTTTGATATAGAAGAAATTTTAATGTATTGTGCGTTAAATTGCATTGAAAATCCTTATATTGCCAATTACATAAAGAAAATAAAACAAATAGAAGATGAAGAGAATACTAATGAAAGGGAAGAGACTTCCCAATATCCTCCTATTATTTCTTATGATGAATCAGGTAACGAGGAGGAGCTTTCTATTCAACCAATCTCATTAATAAGGAGCTCAAAAAAGAGGATTAAACCCACACATGATGTGAAGAAGAAAAAGAAAAGACGGAGAAGCAAAGGTAGAAAGGTATCCCTCCCAAATGATGTTGCTCCTATTGCTTGTGATGATGATAATTGATATACTATTGGTGCTACCCATATTATTAATGATGAGAGTGATTATGCTTATGATATGAAAAGGTCCAAGCTTAGGGATGCTATGTTTGATGAGAGTGACATGTTTGAGAATATATTTGCTGTAATTAATGTTTGTCCCAAGCTTGGGGATGCTATGTTTAATGAAGATGATATTTTTAGCCTCCCAAGTTTTGATGAGCAAATTTATTATGATGATAGCATGCCTCCTATTTATGATGATTAGTGTGATGACACTTATGACATAAAAAGTAGTAATGATTATATTTATAAAACTTGTCATGATTATGATTATCCTTTTTCTCAACATTACTCTTTTAATGTGGAAACAATTTATAGTATTCGAGTCTCTTATGATACTCCCACTATTCCGAATGAGAAGAATTTTGCTTATGTGGAGAGTAATAAAATTTCTATGATTGTAGATCATGAAAAGAATGCTTTAGGTGATGGTTATATTGTTGAAATTATTCATAATGCTACTGAAAATTATTATGTGGGAGGAATATATGCTTGTAGGAATTGCAATAATACCAAGTTTCCTCTCTATGTGCTTAAAATCTTGAAGTTATGCTTGTTTTGCTTTCCTATGCTAGTTGATTCGTGTTCCCATAAATTGTTTGCTCACAAAATCCCTATGCATAGGAAGTGGATTAAACTTAAATGTCGGGGGTTGGGTACGACATATGCCAAAGGATGGCTTATCATGGTGGGAGGGAGTAGAACGTCGCCGGTGCCCGGAAGCGGGATCAGGCGAAGACATATCACTTTAGTCGGATCGGATTCGATGAAAAGGGTCCTTATGAAGGGTAAATAGCAATTGACATATCACGTTGTGGTTTTTGCGTAGGTAAGAAACGTTCTTGCTAGAAACCCATAGCAGCCACGTAAAATATGCAAACAACAATTAGAGGACGTCTAACTTGTTTTTGCAGGGTATGCTATGTGATGTGATATGGCCAAAAAGAATGTGATGAATGATATGTGATGTATGAGATTGATCATGTTCTTGTAATAGGAATCAAGACTTGCATGTCGATGAGTAGGACAACCGGTAGGAGCCATAGGCGTTGTCTTAATTTATTGTATGACCTACGTGTCATTGAACAACGCCATGTAATTACTTTACTTTATTGCTAACCGGTAGCCATAGTAGTAGAAGTAATAGTTGGCGAGACAACTTCATGAAGACACGATGATGGAGATCATGATGATGGAGATCATGGTGTCATGCCGGTGACGATGATGATCATGGAGCCCCGAAGATGGAGATCAAAAGGAGCAAAATGATATAGGCCATATCATGTCACTATTTCATTGCATGTGATGTTTATCATGTTTGTGCATCTTATTTGCTTAGAACGACGGTAGTAAATAAGATGATCCCTCACTAAAATTTCAAGAAAGTGTTCCCCCTAACTGTGCACCGTTGCGAAAGTTCGTCGTTTCGAAGCACCACGTGATGATCGGGTGTGATAGATTCTAACGTCCACATACAACGGGTGTAAGCCAGATTTACACACGTGAAACACTTAGGTTGACTTGACGAGCCTACCATGTACAGACATGGCCTCGGAACACAAGAGACCGAAAGGTCGAGCATGAGTCGTATGGTAGATACGATCAACATGAAGATGTTCACCGATAATGACTAGTCCGTCTCACGTGATGATCGGACACGGCCTAGTTGACTCGGATCATGTAATCACTTAGATGACTAGAGGGATGTCTATCTGAATGGGAGTTCATTAGATGAACTTAATTATCCTGAACATAGTCAAAAGCCCTTTGCAAATTATGTTAGCGCTCGCGCTTTAGTTCTACAGTTTTAGATATGTTCCTAGAGAAAATATAGTTGAAAGTTGACAGTAGCGATTATGCGGAAAGTAGAAAGCTTATGTCCTTAATGCACCGCTCAGTGTGCTGGACCTCGAACGTGGTCTGTGGATGTTGCGAACATCTGACATACATGTTTTGATGACTACATGATAGTTCGGTATTGTTAAATGGTTTAGAATTGAGGCACCGAAGACATTTTGAAATGTCGCAGAACATATGAGATGTTTCGAGGGCTGAAATTGGGATTTCAGGCTCGTGCCCACGTCAAGAGGTATAAAACCTCCGACGATTTTCTTAGCCTGCAAACTAAGGGAGAAAAGCTCAATCGTTGAGCTTATACTCAGATTGTCTGGGTACGACAATCACTTGAATCGAGTGGGAGTTGATCGTCCAGATGAGATAGTGATGTTTCTCCAAAGTCATTGCCACCAAGCTGCTAGAGCTTCGTGATGAACTATAACATATCAGGGATAGATATGATGATCCTTGAGATATTCGCGATGTTTGACACCGCGAAAGTAGAAATCAAGAAGTAGCATCAATTGTTGATGGTTGGTAAAACCACTAGTTTCAAAAAGGGCAAGGGCAAGAAGGGATACTTCATGAAACGGCAAAACAATTGCTACTCTAGTGAAAACCCAAGGTTGAACCCAAACCCGAGACTAAGTGCTTCTGTAAAGAGAGGAACGGACACTAAAGCAGAACCACCCTAGATACTTAGTAGATAAGAAGGCAGGCAAGGTCGACGGAAGTATATTGGATATACATTATGTTAATGTGTACTTTACTAGTACTCCTAGTAGCACCAGGGTATTAGATACCGGTTCGGTTGCTAAGTGTTAGTAACTCGAAATAAAAGCTACGGAATAAACGGAGACTAGCTAAAGGTGAGCTGACGATATGTGTTGGAAGTGTTTCCAAGGTTGATGTGATCAAGCATCGCACGCTCCCTCTACCATCGAGATTTGGTGTTTGTGTTGAGCATAGACATGATTGGATTATGTCTATCGCAATACAGTTATTCATTTAAGGAGAATAATGGTTACTCTGTTTATTTGAATAATACCTTCAATGGTCTTGCACCTAAAAAAATGGTTTATTGAATCTCGATCGTAGTGATACACATTTTCATGCCAAAAGATATAATATAGTAATGATAGTACCACTTACTTGTGGCACTGCCATGTAAGTCATATTGGTGTAAAACACATGAAGAAGCTCCATGTTGATGGATCTTTGGACTCACTCGTTTTTGAAAAGTTTGAGACATGCGAACCATGTCTAATGGTGTATACGCATGAAGAAACTCCATGCAGATGGATTGTTTGGACTCACTTGATTTTGAATCACTTGAGATATGCAAATCATACCACATGGGCAAGATGACTGAAAAGCCTCATTTTTCAGTAAGATGGAACAAGATAGCAACTTGTTGGAAGTAACACATTTTGATGTGTGCAGTCCAATGAGTGCTGAGGCATGCAGTGAATATCGTTATGTTCCTACTTCACAAATGATTCGAGTAGATGTTGAGTATATTTGCTTGATGAAACACAAGTATGAATTATTGAATGGTTCAAGTAATTTCAGAGTGAAGTTGGAGATCATTGTGACAAGAGGATAAAATGTCTATGATATGATCATAGAGATGAGTATCTGAGTTACGAGCTTTGGCACGCAATTAAGACATTGTGGAAATTATTTCACAATTAATACCGCCTGGAACACCATAGTGTGATGGTGTGGCCAAACATCATAGTTACACCCTATTGGATATGGTGCGTACCATGATGTCTCTTATCGAATTACCACTATCGTTCATGGGTTAGGCATTAGAGACAACCGCACTCACTTTAATAGGGCACCACCTAATTCCGTTGAGACGACACCATTTGAACTATGGTTTGGAGAAACCTAAGTTGTCGTTTCTTGAAAGTTTGGGGCAGCGACGCTTATGTGAAAAAGTTTCAGGTTGATAAGCTCGAACCCAAAGCGGATAAAATGCATCTTCATAGGACACCCAAAACAGTTGGGTATACCTCCTATTTCAGATCCGGAAGCAAAAGGATTGTTCCTTGAATCGGGTCCTTTCTCGAGGAAAAGTTTCTCTTGAAAGAATTGAGTGGGAGGATGGTGGAGACTTGATGAGGTTGTTGAACCATCACTTCAACTAGTGTGTAGCAGGGCACAGGAAGTTGTTCCTGTGGCACCTACACCAATTGAAGTGGAAGCTGATGATAGTGATCGTAATGCTTCGGATCAAGTCACTGCCAAACCTCGTAGGATGACAAGGACAGGTACTGCTTCAGAGTGGCACGGTAATCCTGTCTTGGAGGTCATGTTGCTAGACAACAATGAACCTACGAGCTATGGAGAAGCGATGGTGGGCCCGGATACTGACAAATGGCTTGAGGCCATAAAATCCGAGAGAGGATCCATGACTTTGGAAGAAATACTTGATGGTCGTAAGGCCATTGGGTACAGATGGATTTTAAAAGGAAGACGGACAATGATGGTAAGTATCGCCATTAAGAAAGCTCGACTTGTCGTTAAGATGTTTTCCAACAAGTTCAAGGAGTTGACTACGATGAGACTTTCTCACTCGTAGCGATGCAAAGAGTCTATTGGAATTATATTAGCAATTACTGCATGATTTATGAAATCTTGCAGATAGGATGTCAAAACATTGTTTCCTCGATGATATCCATGAGGAAAGGTTGTATGTGATACAACCAGAAGGTTTTGTCAATCCTGAAGAACGCTAACAAATATGCAAAGCTCCAGCAATCCTTCTAAGGACTGGAGTAAGCATCTCGGAGTTGGAATGTACGCTTTGATGAGATGATCAAATATTTTGGGTTTATACAAAGTTTATGAGAAACTTGTATTTCCAAAGAAGTGAGTGGGAGCACTATAGAATTTCTGATGAGTATATGTTGTTGACATATTGTTAATCAGAAATGATGTAGAATTTCTGGAAAGCATACAGGGTTATTTGAAAAGTGTTTTTCAATAGAAAACCCGGAATAAGCTGCTTGAACATTGAGCATCAAGATCTATGAGGATAGATCAAAAGCGCTAAATGGTACTTTCAAATGAGCACATACCTTGACATGATCTTGAAGGTGTTCAAGATGGATCAGTCAAAGAAGGAGTTCTTGCCTGAGTTGTAAGGTATGAAGTTAAGAGTTAAAGCTCGACCACGGCAGAAGAGAGAGAAAGGACGAAGGTCGTCCCCTATGCTTCAGACGTAGGCTCTATAGTATGCTATGCTGTGTACCGCACCGGAAGTGTGCCTTGCCATGAGTCAGTCAAGGGGTACAAGAATGATCCAGGAATGGATCATTGGACAGCGGTCAAAATTGTCCTTGGAGTAAATAAAGGACATGTTTCTCGATTATGGAGGTGATAAAGAGTTCAACGTAAAGGGTTACGTCAATGCAAGATTTAACACCTGTCTGAATGACTCTGAGTAGCAAACCGGATACGTATAGCGGAGCAACCATTTGGAATAGCTCCAGGTGGAGCGTGGAAGCAGCATTTACAATATGACATAGAGAATTGCGAAATACATACGGATCTGAATGTTGCAGACCCGTTGACTAAAACCTCTCTCACAAGAAAAACATGATCAAACCCCAGAACTCATTGAGTCTTAATCACATGTTGATGTGAACTAGTTTAGTAACACTAGTAAACTCTTTGGATGTTGGTCACATGGTGATGTGACCTGTCAATGTTAATCACATGGCGATGTGAACTAGATTATTGACTCTAGTGCAAGTGGGAGACTGTTGGAAATATGCTCTAGAGGCAATAATAAATTAGTTATTATTATTATATTTCCTTGTTCATGATAATCGTTTATTATCCATGCTATAATTGTATTGATAGGAAACTCAGATACATGTGTGGGTACATAGACAACACCAAGTCCCTAGTAAGCCTCTAGATGACTAGCTCGTTGATCAATAGATGGTTACGGTTTCCTGACCATGGACATTGGATGTCGTTGATAACGGGATCACATCATTAGGAGAATGATGTGATGGACAAGACCCAATCCTAAGCCTAGCACAAAGATCGTGTAGTTCGTATGCTAAAGCTTTTTTAATGTCAAGTATCATTTCCTTAGACCATGAGATTGTGCAACTCCCGGATATCGTAGGAATGCTTTGGGTGTACCAAACGTCACAATGTAACTGGGTGGCTATAAAGGTGCACTACAGGTATCTCCGAAAGTGTCTGTTGGGTTGGCACGAATCGAGACTGGGATTTGTCACTCCGGTTGATGGAAAGGTATCTCTGGGCCCACTCGGTAGGACATCATCATAATGTGCACAATGTGCCCAAGGGGTTGATCACGGGATGATGTGTTACGGAACGAGTAAAGAGACTTGCCGGTAACGAGGTTGAACAAGGTATCGGCATACCGACAATCGAATCTCGGGCAAGTACAATACCGCTAGACAAAGGGAATTGTATGCGGGATTGCTTAAATCCTTGACATCGTGGTTCATCCGATGAGATCATCATGGAAAATGTGGGAGCCAACATGGGTATCCAGATCCCGCTGTTGGTTATTGGCCAGAGAGCTGTCTCGGTCATGTCTGCATGATTCCCGAACCCGTAGGGTCTACACACTTAAGGTTCAGTGACGCTAGAGTTGTTATGGGAATTTGTGTGTAGTTACCGAATGTTGTTTGGAGTCCTGGATGAGATCCCGGACGTCACGAGGAGTTCCGGAATGGTCCGGAGGTAAAGATTTATATATGGGAAGTCCTATTTTGGCCACCGGAAAATGTTCGGGATTTTTCGGTATTGTACCGGGAAGGTTCTAGAAGGTTCCGGAGTGGGGCCCACCAGCATGGGGGAACCCACATAAACGTGGGTAGTTGGGGCAAGGCCCCACACCCTTGGTCAAGGCGCACCAAGATCCCCCCTTAGAAGGAATAAGATCATATCCCGAAGGGATAAGATCAAGATCCCTAAAAAGGGGGGGGGTAACAATCGGTGGGGAAGGAAATGATGGGATTTCTTTCCTCCCACCTTTGCCAACGCCCCAATTGACTTGGAGGGCAAGAAACCAGCCCCTTCCACCCCTATATATAGTGGGGAGGCGCATGGGAGCTTCATGCTTGCCCCTGGCGCAGCCCTCTCCCACCCCTAGTAGTAGTGCTTGGCGAAGCCCTGCCGGAGAACTGCAAGCTCCACCACCACGCCGTCGTGCTGCCGGAGCTCTCCCTCAACTTATCCTCTCCCCTTGCTGGATAAAGAAGGAGGAGACGTCCCCGGGTTGTACGTGTGTTGAACGCGGAGGTGCCGTCCGTTTGGCACTAGGATCTCCGGTGATTTGGATCACGATGAGTACGACTCCTTCAACCCCATTCTCTTGAACGCTTCCGCTTAGCGATCTACAAGGGTATGTAGATGCACTCCCCTCTCTCTCTCTCGTTGCTAGTTTCTCCATAGATAGATCTTGGTGACTCATAGGAAATTTTTTGAATTTCTGCTACGTTCCCCAACAGAATTATCCTAGGCAATTGTTAACAAAACCGGTGATCACTATTGCAATTTCATATGAGGGAGAGGCAAAAGCTAACATACTTTCTCTACTTGGATAATATGCACTTATGATTGGAACTCTAGCAAGCGTCCGCAAATACTAAAGATCATTAAGGTATAACCCAACCATAGCATTAACGCATCAAGTCCTCTTTATTCCCATACGCAACAACCCCTCTTACTCGGGTTCGTGTTTCCGTCACTCACCAACCCACTATAAGCGAATCATGAACGTATTGCAACACCCTACAGCAGGAATTCCTCACGCTTGCGCGACACGGAGGGCACCACAGGACAGCATCAAAGTGAAACATACAACTCATACCAATCTAGATTATCAATCAACCCAAAGACCAAAGATATCTACTCAAAACATCATAGGATGGCAACACATCATTGGATCATAATATGTAGCATAAAGCACCATGTTCAAGTAGGGATTACAACGGGGTGCAGGAGAGTGGACCGCGTAAAAGAGGTGATGATGGTGATGATGATGGTGATGTTGATGAAGACCATCACCGCGGCGATGATTCCCCTCCCGATGGCACTCTGGTGCCACCAAGAGAGAGGAGGAGAGGTTCTCCCCCTTGTGCTTCCTCCTCCATGGATTTCCCCCTCTGGTCCTTGGCCTTCATGGAGATGATGGCCTCTCCGAGATCCTCCTTCATGGCCTCCGGTGATGATGGCCCCCTCCGGCAGGGTGCCAGAGAGGGCCTAGATTGATTTCTCGTGGCTACAGAGGCTTGCGGCGGCGGAACTTCTGATCTAGGTTAATTCCCTAAAGTTTCAGTATTTATAGGAATTATTGGTGTTGGTTTGACGTCAGGGGGGTCTCCGGGTCGTCCATGAGACAGGGGGGCACGCCCCCCTAGGGGCGCGCCCTCCTATCTCGTGGGTAGCCCGGAGCTCTTCTGGCCCAACTCCGATGCTCCGTGGTCTTCTTTTGGTCCATAAAAAATCCTCAAAAATTGGCACGTCATTTGGACTCAGTTTGGTATCCCTTTTCTGTAAAACACAAAAACAAGGAGAAAACAGAAACCGGCACTGGGCTCTAGGTCAATAGGTTAGTCCCGAAAATTATATAAGATGATATATAAATGCATATAAAACACCATAGATGGGTAATATAATAGCATGAATACTTTATAAATTATAGATACGTTGGAGACGTATCATACGTCTCGAACGTATCTATAATTTTTGATTTTTCCATGCTACTATATTACCTGTTTTGGATGTTTATGGGCTTTACTTTACACATTTATATCATTTTTGGGACTAACCTACTAACCGGAGGCCCAGCCCGTATTGTTTTCTTTTTCCTATTTCAGTATTTCGAAGAAAAGGAATACGAAACGGAGTCCAAACAGAATGAAACCTTCGGGAGCGTGATTTTTGGAACGAACATGATTCAGAGGACTTGGAGTGCAAGTCAAGAAGCAGCCGAGGAGGCCACGAGGGTGGAGGGTGCCCCCCCCCCTACTAGACGTGCCCCCTATCTCGTGGGCCCCTCGGGCGGCCACCGACCTACTTCTTCCTCCTTTATATACTCACTTACCCCGAGAACATCAGAACAAGCCACGAAAAACTATTTCCACCACCGTAACCTTCTGTATCCGCGAGATCCCATCTTGGAGCCTTAGACGACACTCCACCGGAGGGGGAATCGACCATGGAGGGCTTCCGCATCAACACCATAGCCCCTCCGATGAGTTGTGAGTAGTTTACCACAGACCTTCGGGTCCATAGTTATTAGCTAGATGGCTTCTTCTCTCTCTTTGGATCTCAATACCATGTTCTCCTTGATCTTCTTGGAGATCTATTTGATGTAACTCTTTTTGCGGTGTGTTTGTCGAGATCCGATGAATTGTGGGTTTATGATCAAGTTTATCTATGAGAAATATTTGAATCTCCTCTGAATTCTTTTATGTGTGATTGAGTTATCTTTCCAAGTCTCTTCGAATTATCAATTTGGTTTGGCCTACTAGATTGATCTTTCTTGCAATGGGATAAGTGCTTAGCTTTGGGTTCAATCTTGCGGTGTCCTTTCCCAGTGACAGCAGGGGCAGCAAGGCACGTATTGTATTGTTGCCATTGAGGGTAAAAAGATGGGATTTATATCATATTGCATGAGTTTATCCCTCTACATCATGTCATCTTTCTTAATGTGTTACTCTGTTCTTTATGAACTTAATACTCTAGATGCATGCTGGATAGCGGTCGATGTGTGGAGTAATAGTAGTAGATGCAGGCAGGAGTCGGTCTACTTGTCACGAACGTGATGCCTATATACATGATCATGCCTAGATAATCTCATAATTATTCACTTTTCTATCAATTGCTCGACAGTAATTTGTTCACCCACCGTAATACTTATGCTATCTTGAGAGAAGCCAGTAGTGAAACCTATGGCCCTCGGGTCTATCTTTTATCACATAAGCTTTCAATCTACTTTTATTTGCATCTTTACTTTTCCTATCTATATTACAAAATACCAAAAATATATTTATCTTATCATATTATCTCTAACAGATCTCACTTTTTCAAGTGGCCGTGAAGGGATTGACAACCCCTTTATTTCGTTGATAGCGAGTTCTTGTTTGTTTGTGTAGGTGCGTGGGACTTTTGAGGAGCCTCCTACTGGATTGATACCTTGGTTCTCAAAAATTGAGGGAAATATTTATGCTACTATTGCTGCATCACCCTTTCCTCTTCAAGGAAAACCAGCGCAAGCTCAAGACGTAGAAAGAAGGATTTCTGGTGCCGTTGCCGGGGAGGTCTTCGCTCAAGTCAAGACATACCAAGTACCCATCACAATCTCATCTCCCTCACATTTACATTATTTGCCATTTGCCTCTCGTTTTCCTCTCCCCCACTTCACCCTTGCCATTTTATTCGCCCTCTCTTTCCCAATCTCCTCTCTCTTTTGCTTGTCCTTTTGTGTGCTCGTCGTTATGGCTAGCTTGGTCTTTATCCCTTCGTCTCCCGACTTTTTTTTAACAGACCAGCTGCTGGCTGGCATATATTGAAATCATAGCAGGAAGCAGGTGGGAAAAACATTTAAGGTGGTGTTTGATCTAGCGATCAAGGAGAAAAAAAAAGAGCTGAAAAGGGAGACACAAAAAACAAGTAGCCCTTGGCTACGCTGGTAGATAAAAAACTCTCAGGGGGGTCCCAGAACGGGTGCTCCAGGTGCGTCGCTCTAGCTTGGCGCCATAGCTCGACGGTTCTTGTGATGCTCGCTAGTGTTTCTGTATGATTTGCTATCTTATGTCTGAAAGTGCATTCGTTGCACTGCTGCCAAATGCTTCCAAGTAGCAGAATGATCATTGTCTTGATGCCCTTTTTTTGATCATGCGCGGCTTCGCTGATCATTTTTTCGATGATCTCCAGGGCCTTGTTCTTGTGCTGCCAAACTGTGGGGTGCAGGGAGGTGCATCCGCGGCGTTGAGCAGTTTTTTCCCAGATTGCTAATGAGAAGGGGCACTGCCAAAACAAGTGGTGTGAGGTTTCCAAGTTTCTGAGGCAGAATTGGCAGAAATATTCATTTGGCCATCCTCTTCTCTGCAGCCGGTCGTTACTCCAAAGCCTGTTTTTGAGGAGTAGCCAGACCGTAAACTTGAGCCGTGCCAGTGCCCATGCTTGCCAAGGCATCTTTCTGAAGCTGGTCGTGATCATTCCTTGGAATTGGCAGTTGTATGTCGAACTAGTGGAGAAAGACCCCGAGGCCATGTGCTTCCACTGAATGGTGTCTCGCAGCTGCTCATTTAGATTCAGGTTTCTCGAGATTAGCCATCTGTTCAGTCGGATCACTTCTGGCCATAGATGTTGTGTGTTTCCATGGGCAAGGGCATGGATCCAATTGTCATTGAGGATTGCTGCATGTACTGTCCTATTCTTTCTCCTTGAGTGTTTGTGGAGGTCGGGGAGTTCCAATTTTAGTGCTCCAGCACCTATCCAGGAGCTGTCCCAGAAGCTCGCCGTCTTCCCATCTCCCAGTGCCACCGTTGTTGAAGCACTGAAAAGGTCTTTGTCTCCTTGGTCACATGGTAGCTGCATCCCAACCCAGGGTTTGTTGGGTGTGATCCAAGAGAACTAGAGCCACCTAAGCCTGAGTGCACGGCTGAATCGATGCAGGTTTGAGATGCCGAGGCCACCCTTGTCGATCGGAGTGCACACCACTGGCCAGCTTACTTTGCACTTCCCGCCACTGATCTCTTCATCTTGAGCCCACAGGAAACGTCGTATGATCTTGTCCACTTCGGCCAGAATCTTCTTTGGCACCTTCAGAACGGTCAGGGCGAAGGTTGGTAGTGCACTTAACACACTTCTGACAAGAACTCTCCTCCCTGCAATTGACAAGAGACATCCTTTCCAGCCTGCCAGCCGAGCTCTGACTCTATCTAGAATGAACTGCAGGTGCACAATCCGTAGCCTGGAGATGGTGATTGGAAGCCCAAGGTAGCGCAGGGGGAAGTGATCTTGCTGTCCTCCAAAGTTCTGAAGCACCTGCTGCAGGTCAATGTGGTCACATCTTACGGCAGTGACAGAAGATTTCAGCATGTTTACTTTAAGTCCTGAAGCATGCCTGAAGTTGTGGATGATGTTCATGAGCGTATCGATCTCCTCTTTCACTGGGTTGGCAAAGATGATGGCTTCGTCCGCATATAGGCTCACCCGCAGCGACAGATCCCTGCGTGGAAGCGAGTCAAGCTCGCCAAGTTCCATGGCGCGTTGGAGGAGTCGGTGCAACAGGTCTATGGCAATGATGAAAAGGAGTGGTGACAGCGGGTCACCTTGTCTAAGCCCTCTACAGTGCAAAATTTTCTTGCCCTCCGCGCCGTTAAGCAAGAAGGAGGAGGTCGATGTTGATAGAAGCATAGTGATCCAGTCGGGCCATCTAGCTGAGAAGCCTAGGGCTTGGAGAAGTTCGAGTAGGTATTCCCAGGAGACATTAACAAAAGCTTTTGCGATGTCTAGTTTGATAAGCAGTGCTGGTGTCTTCTTCCTATCTAGCGCTCGAACTGCGCTTTGGACATAGAGGAAGCTGTGGTGCGTGCTCTTCTTTGCCAGGAAGGCAGATTGTGCCGGCGAGATGATGGAGTCGATGACGTTGGAGAGGTGCATGGAGAGGACCTTGGTGATCAGCTTAGCTATGGAGTGGACTAGACTAATGGGCCTGAAATCTGAAACTGCTGTTGCACCGTCCTTCTTTGGGATCAAAACCACCAGGGCGGAGTTGAGCGCGGCAAGATCGTCGCCGGCTATACAGTAGAACTGGTGGAAAGCCCTCATGATGTCGTGCTTGATGATTTGCCAACAGCTACGGAAGAAGACTCCAATGAATTCGTCCGGTACCGGAGCCTTTTCCGTCGGCGAGGCCTTGATCGCTTCCCAAACCTCGTCCTCTCTGAAAGGGTTATCTAGGCCACCTCCTCTGATTGTGGGCAGTTGAAGTTGGCTCCAGTTGATGGTTGTTGGTCGAGTCCCTTTGGAGCCTAGGATGGATTTGAAGTGTTCGAAGATGGCTGCTTCCTTGTCTTCGTGCGACGTGGTGACCCCGTCGTTCGTCAGTAGGTTGTGGATGTAGTTCTTCCTTCGGCGTGAATGGAACTTTGCATGGAAAATTTTGGTTCCCACGTCGCCCAGCCTGAGCCAAGTCAGTCGAGAGGCCTGACGCTTGCGCGCTCTCTCGATCGCGGCAAGGCCAAGCAGTCTCTATTTGAGTAGTCGTCGTAGGTTGAATTCCGGTGTGGAGAGGTTGCGGGATTCCTGGGCTATGTCTAGGTGCAGGATGATCTCTATTGCTATGTGGAACTGTATCTTAGCATCGTTGAAAAGGGAGGAGCTCCAGATCTTCAGGTCTTTTGCAGTGCGCGCCATCTTGATGGACAGCCGCTTGAAGGCACATGAGCTATGTACTAGCCTGCTCCAGGCATGGTCGACCGTGTCGAGGAAGTGCGGGAACTGCAGCTAGAAGCTTTCAAATTTGAACTTGGCGCGACGGCGAGGAGCCGCTGCATCCGCGAGGAGCAGAGGGCAGTAGTCCGAGCACGCGGTGGACGCTGCCATCAGTGTGCTTGTGGGTAAAAGATCTTCCCAGCTGTTGTTGCAGAAGAACTTGTCGATGCTGACGAGCGTCGGGTTCTCATGCTCGTTACTCCAGGTGAAACGATGATTTTTGCACTTGATCTCTTTGAGGCCAGTGACGTCAATGGCCCGCCTGAACATGCCCATGACCCTGCGGTTGAGCTGATGGTTGTTTTTGTCTCTCGCCTCATAGATGAGATTAAAATCTCCGTTGATGAGCCATGGTTCAGGTGTCGGGGGAGCAGTTCTAGCTAGCTTGTCGAGGAAGGCTGCTTTTCTAGCGTCGTCCACTGGGCCGTAAACTGTGGAAAGCCAGAAGCTTTTGGATTGCCAGAGAAGCATCACCTTGGCAGTGATCGCGAATTCACCTATGGCGTGGGAAGCGATGCTAACTAATTCGGTGTTCCAGAAGATCGCCGCTCCGCCGCAGGAGCCGATCGCAGGGAGGACAACGCAATCAGTCAGGGCGGCGCCACCAATTTCCCTGACGATGGTAGGTGTCCATACATCTATCTTGGTTTCCTGCAGGCATAGGATTGCTGCTTTGTGCACTGCGACTACCTCGCAGATCGCCGCCCGTTTCGCCGGCTGGTTTAGGCCGCGGACATTCCACGACATTATTGGGCAGAAGCTTTCATTCATATGGAAACGGTAGTTGCTCCGGTGACTGAAAGATTCTAAAAGGCCTCAGGCCCAGTATAGACACCACCAAACTAGCAGGGGCACGCCGGCATCCACCAATAGCGCCCAAACCACGTCGGCGAGAAGCAGAACACGCTACTAAAACAGAGGAAAGGAAACCTAGCTCTACCCGGCGTAATGTCGTCCGCCACCGGAGACTAATACTTAGTTGTGCTAACATGGCTACACAGAGGCCGCAGCGGCTGCTCCCTCAGGCCCTGCAAGGCTTGCAGCAACGAGCAGGGAGTCCTTGTCGAGGCGTGTCAGCTTGGTGATGACGGCGATGTCATTGTCAGTGAGTGGCTCGTCGAAGCGACGGATGAGGGCGTCTGCTACCTCCTTGGTCATCTTCTCCTTGGGCCCGAGCAGCCCGAGCTTCTTTACTATGCGTAGGGAGGCCGCTGTGAGACCGGCGTCTTGGAGGTGTTGGCGGCCTGGCGCACGCTGTGCCTGGTAGGGGCCACAGGCATGCGCGCCTTGGGTGGTGCGGATGGGCGGCGCAGAGGGGCGTTGGCGATGATCGGCGCAGGGGCTTCGGTGAACAGACGGCATGGGGCTGGGGGAGGGGGCGATTTCTTCATCGTTGGTGGTGATCTCGAGCTGGCATACGCGAGTGGTGACCATGCCGAGCTGCATCTCTAGCGTATGAGCGGGCATGGGGGCGCACCTGTTGAACTGTTCGGTGGCCTGGGGGAGTGGCGAGCGTGGGGGAGAACGTGTCCAACTGCGCCTCCATCTCAGTGTCTGCCTTCTGCTTGCCGTTGTCGAAGTCGAGTGGAGCGGCAACCACCGCATCAGCAGCGGCCTGGACGTCCGCCGCCGAGTTGTCGATGATCACCGATGCTAGGATGGGCCGCTTTGCTTGCCTAAAGAAGTCGTCGACCGGATCTTTTTCCTTTGCTGTTGCCGCAGTCCCCTTCTGCCGCAGCCGAGCCCGACGCCCTCCGTGGCGAGCGAGGGGCGGAGGGCCATCGGTGGTGTTGATGCGCTTCTCCAGCAAACGGCCTCCTGCCGCCCGTGCGGCGGCTGTGTGTGCTCTTGTTGTGGCGCCTGGCTGGGGGGGAGCGGCTGCGATGATGCAGAGCAGGTGACGGCGCCGGCTGGGTCGGTGCACGCCCCCGACGCAGTAGGGAGTCCTTCCAGGATCTGCGATGAGCACCGCCAGCTCCGCCAGCGTCGTCGTGGTCGTGCCCACCGCGAGGAATGCCGCGGCAGCCCAGGTCGGCCACCGGGGCGCACCCAAGGCGATGGAGGCGATCACCCCTCTGCCCGTCTTCGACCTCCATGGTCCAAGTGGCAGGGATCACGGTGAAGCGGGGCCGGTCGTTAGTGTCGGAGTCGGACGACGGCAGCCTGCTTTGGGCAGAGTGCGAAGAGCGTGGCGAGGCGGGGTCCAGTCCTCGACCCTGTCGACGTGGACGAGCATGGTGTAGTCCGTGGTGCCCAGCGGTGGAGCAACGCGCCAGTCTGGCGGCGAATAGCCCTGCATCTCCTCGACGCGTCCCGCACCACGCGGCAGGACCCCGAGCGTGTGCTTGGTGGGGATGTGGGCAACGTCGCTCGTCCAGACCCAGCAGGCAATAGTCTTCATGTGCCTGCGCTCCTGCATCCTGCTGTCGAGGCGGTCAACGCGCACCTTCTTCCCGAGGATTTCCTCGATCCCTTCCAAGGACCAGTACTGCATAGGGACTTTCTCGATGATGACTCTGACATGAAGCTGGAGCGTGTCGAAGGCGGCGTGGTCATGCTCATGCCACGATGCGATGTTGAAGACGTCGCCATCGACCCTGATTGAGCCACGATGTACGGATTGACATGGTGCGTGGGCTGGCTGAAGATGACGAGGTAGTGCTCCGGGTGGTGGGACGTGACGCGCAGCTGGCTCACCGGGACGGCGAGCTGCGCCTCCAGCGCGTGGCCCACCGCCATAGGGGACGTGGCATTGACGCCGTCCGCCGCAGTCATGGTGACGGCGTGGTTGCGCAGGAAGAAGATGGCCTGCTCCGTCGCTGGGGAATACATGGTCAGCGAGTAGCTCTCTCTAGGGCAGCGGGAGGAGTCGACGTGGCGCTGCATGGCCGGAGTGGTGGTGGGCATGGTGGATACAACCGGCGGCGGGAAGCAGAGGCGCGAGTGGATTGGCACTGGAGGGGCGGCTTGTCTAAGCCTGGAGCGCTGGATTTGTGGGCACTGCTTTTCTATGTGGCCGAGCAGCTCGCAGAGGATGCAGTGGATGGGATCACGGCAGTCGGCGTGGCGATGCTTCTTGCTGAGGCAGCGGAAGCAGCGGTCGCGGAACCGGCTTAAGAAAGCCGCACGGGCGGCGTCCGCATTGAAGCCGCAGCGCTGGTCCGGCCGCTGCACCCCAAGGCGCTCCCTGTCGCCCAGCGGGCCGGAGGCAGGGCGCTTCTTCTTCTGGTGGCTGACCTCGGTCCACCCACCATCCATCCCTGAAACGGAAATCTGGGCAGCTGGGGGGGATGGGGCGACGATGATGGATTTAAGTCGCTGCATAGGGGGTGGCAGTAGCCCGACCTCGCTTGAAGGCGCCACGGCCAGTGGCAGCGAGGATTGCGGTTGGATCTGCGGTCGGTCGGCCGGATCTGGAGAAGCTTCGAGCTGCGTTTCCAGCACCTGGGACGGACCAGGGAAAACAGGCGTATCCCACGCTGGTGGATCCGGTCCGGAGCTTGCACTCGCAGCTGGCGATGGCGGGGGGGACGTCGCCATTAAGGCTGGTGGGTGGCCGCCGCGGCCGGAGCGGCCAGCGGCGCGGGGGGAGAGAGGCGCGGGGGGTCTCCCGACTTTGAAGTTCTTCACTTCAAGCAAAGACAAGGAGAAAATTTAAAAGATGCTTGGTTTAGGATGCTAGAATCTTATCGTAGTTGCACTATAGAAGGGGATTTCAAGATTTTAATTTGCAATTTTTATGTTGGGTTAACCTTACCCCATAAACAACTCCTTGATTTTGCCGCAAAAGAGGTTTTTATTGAACTTGATCCTAGTTCCACTTATGAAATTATAGAGGGGATAGTAGGAGTACTCCCCCTACAAAAAGGATCACCCTTCTCTCATGAAGGAACCCAAATTTTGGAGAAATTATGTGAATTGCAAAAATTTGTTGAACCACTTAAGAATATTGGTGGGAATGTCAACCGCATGAATAATTTGATTACACTTTGCAATAAGCGGTTGGATGCCATAGATCAAAAGATCTCCGAGCATGAAGGGAAACGCAAGGAGCCTCCCGGACCTGAGCATAATCCATTAAAAAGATAAATGCCAAAGATGGCACTACTTAGATCTATCCTCGCTTTTATGCTTATCTAGGGGCGTTAAACGATAGCGCTAGTCGGGAGGCAACCCAATTTTATTTCTGTTTTTTTTTGTTTCTGTTTAGTAATAAATTTTTCATCTACCTTCTGTTTATATGTGTTGTTATGTTTTATTTAGTGCTTTTGCCAAGTAGAACCTATAGGATAACCTATCGTGATAGTTAATTTGATTTTGCTGAAAAATAGAAACTTTGCACGCACGAAATTAGTTTTGTTAATTCACGGAAACGTGATTTTGCGTTGATTCATTTTGATGTACATCAATAGACAAATTTCCCAGGACTTCCTATTTTGGTAGGATTTTTAGAGTTCCAGAAGTATTCGAGAGTTACAGATTGCTACAGACTGTTCTGTTTTTGACAGATTCTGCCTTTCGTGTGTTGTTTGCTTATTTTGATGCATCTATGGCTAGTATTAAGTGGTATGAACCATAGAGAACTTCAAATACAGTAGGTTTAACACCAATATAAATAAAGAATGAGTTCATTACAGTACCTTATGTGGTGGTTTTTCTTTCTTTCACTAACGGAGCTTATGAGATTTCCTGTTGAGTTTTGTGTTGTGAAGTTTTCAAGTTTTGGGTAAAGATTTGATGGACTGTGGAATAAGGAGTGGAAAAAGCCTAAGCTTGGGGATGCCCATGGAACCTCAAGATATTCAAGAATAGCCAAAATCCTAAGCTTGGGGATGCCCCTAGAAGGCATCCCCTCTTTCGTCTTCGTTTATCGGCAACTTTACTTGGAGCTATATTTTATTCGCCACATGATATGTGTTTTGCTTGGAGCGTCTTGTATTATATTAGTATTTGCTTTTTAGTTTACCACAATGATCCTTTCTGTACACACCTTTTGGGAGAAGCCCACTTGATTAGAATTTATTAGAATACTCAATGTGCTTCACTTATATCTTTTGAGCTAGATAGGTTTTGCTCTAGTGCTTCACTTATATCTTTTAGAGCACGGCGGTGGCTTAATTTTGAAGAAATTGTTGATCTTTCATGCTTCACTTATATTATTTTGTGAGTCTTTTAGAACAGCATGGTATTTGCTATGGTTATGAATTTGGTCCTAGAATGATGAGCATCCAAGTTGGGTATAATAAAAACCATCATAGAAAGTGCATTAAACACTAGGATCAATTTGATGCTTGATAATTGTTTTGAGATATACAGGTGGTAATATTTGAGTCATGCTAGTGGATAATTATGAAATTAAGAAATACTTGTGTTGAAGTTGGCAAGTCCCGTAGCATGCACGTATGGTAAAAGTTGTGCGACAAATTTGTTGCATGAGGTGCTCTTTTAATTATCTTCCTTACGAGTGGAGGTCGGGATCGCGCGATGGTTAACTCCTACCAACCCTTCCCCTAGGATCATGCGTAGTAGTACATTGCTTCGAGGGCAAGTAGACTTTTGCAATAAGTATATGGGTTCTTTATGACTAATGTGAGTCCATGGATATACGCACACTCACCCTTCCACTTTGCTAGCCTCTATTGTGCCGCGCAACTTTCGCCGGTATCATGCACCCATTATTTACCTTCCTCAAAATAGCCACCATACCTACCTATTATGGCATTTCCATAGCCATTCCGAGATATATTGCCATGCAACTTTCACCGTTCCGTTATTATGACACGCTTCATCATTGTCATATTGCTCTTTGCATGATCATGTAGTTAACATTGTATTTGTGGCAAGGCCACCCTCATAATTTTCATACATGTCACTCTTGATTCATTGCATATCCCAGTACACCGCCGGAGGCATTCATATAGAGTCATATTTTGTTCTAAGTGTTGAGTTGTAATTCTCGAGTTGTAAATTAATAAAAGTGTGATGATCTTCATTATTAGAGCATTGTCCCAAGTGAGGAAAGGATGATGAAGACTATGATTCCCCGACAAGTTGGGCTGAGACTTCGGGCTTTAAAAAAAGAGGCCAAAGAGCCCACCAAATAAAAAAATGAGAGAAAAGAGAGAAGGGACAATGCTACTATCTCTTTTCCACACTTGTGCTTCAAAGTAGCACCGTGATCTTCATGATAGAGAGTCTCCTATGTTGTCACTTTCATATACTAGTGGGAATTTTTCATTATAGAACTTGGCTTGTATATTCCAATGATGGGCTTCCCCAAAATTCCCTAGGTCTTCGTGAGCAAGCAAGTTGGATGCACACCCAGTTAGTTTCTTTTGTTGAGCTTTGCATGGCAATCCCTACTCACTCACATTGATATCTATTGATGGGCATCTCCATAGCCCGTTGATATGCCTAGTTGATGTGAGACTATCTTCTCCCTTTTTTGTCTTATCCACAACCACCATTCTATTCCACATATAGTGCTATGTCCATGGCTCACGCTCATGTATTGCGTGAAAGTTGAAAAAGTTTGAGAATACTAAAGTATGAAACAATTGCTTGGCTAGTCATCAGGGTTGTGCATGATTAAATACTTTGTGTGATGAAGATAGAGCATAGCCAGACTATATGATTTTTTCGGGATAGCTTTCTTTAGCCATGCTATTTTGAGAAGACATGATTGCTTTATTAGTATGCTGGAAGTATTATTGTTTTTATGTCAATATGAACTTTTATTTTGAATCATTTGGACCTGAATATTCATGCCACAATAAAGAAAATTACATTGAGAATTATGCTAGGTAGCATTCCACATCAAAAATTCTGTTTTTATCATTTTCCTACTCGAGGACGAGCAGGAATTAAGCTTGGGGATGCTTGATACGTCTCCAACGTATCTATAGTTTTTGATTGTTCCATGCAATTTTACTACTTGTTTTGGATGTTTATGGGCTTTACTTTACACTTTTATATCATTTTTGGGACTAACCTACTAACCGGAGGCCCAGCCCCGAATTGATGTTTTTTTGCCTATTTCAGTGTTTTGAAGAAAAGGAATATCAAACAGAGTCCAAACGGGATGAAACCTTCGGGAGCGATCCTTTTGGAACAATTGCAAACCAGGATACTTGGAGTGGACGTCAAGAAGTCAATGAGGCGGCCACGAGGGTGACCGGCGCGCCCTATGGGGGTGGGCATGCTCCCCACCCTCGTGGGCCCCTCATGGCTCCACCGACCTTCTTCTTCCTCCTATATATATCCACGTACCCCGAGAACATCCAGGAGCACCATGAAAACCTAATTCCACCGCCGCAACCTTCTATATCCGCGAGATCCCATCTTGGAGCCTTCGTCGGCGCTCCACCGGAGGGGGAATCGACCATGGAGGGCCTCTACATCATCTCCAAGGCCTCTCCGATGAGTTGTGAGTAGTTTACCACAGACCTTCGGGTCCATAGTTATTAGCTAGATGGCTTCTTCTCTCTCTTTGAATCTCAATACAAAGTTCTCCTCGATCTTCTTGGAGATCTATTCGATGTAACTCTTTTTGCGGTGTGTTTGTCGAGATCTGATGAATTGTGGGTTTATGATCAAGTTTATCTATGAGAAATAATTGAATCTTCTCTAAATTCTTTTATGTGTGATTGGTTATCTTTGCAAGTTTATTGGAATTATAAGTTTGGTTTGGCCTACTAGATTGATCTTTCTTGCAATGGGAGAAGTGCTTAGTTTTGGGTTCAATCTTGCGGTTTCCTTTCCCAGTGACAGCAGGGGTAGCAAGGCACATATTGTATTGTTGCCATCGAGGATAAAAAGATGGGGTTTATATCATATTTCTTGAGTTTATCCCTCTACATCATGTCATCTTTCTTAATGCGTTACTCTGTTCTTATGAACTTTATAATCTAGATGCACGCAGGAGTTGGTCGATATGTGGAGTAATAGTAGTAGATGCAGAATCGTTTCGATCTTCTTGTTGCGGAC
Organism: Triticum aestivum; assembly: GCF_018294505.1. Classification (NCBI taxonomy): domain Eukaryota; kingdom Viridiplantae; phylum Streptophyta; class Magnoliopsida; order Poales; family Poaceae; genus Triticum; species Triticum aestivum. Next base: position 373,298,112 of record NC_057807.1, read on the forward strand.
GTGATGCCTATATACATGATCATGCCTAGATGATGTCGTAACTATGCACTTCTCTATCACTTGCTCGACAGTAATTTGTTCACCCACCGTAATACTTATGCTATCTTGAGAGAAGCCACTAGTGAAACCTATGGCCCCTGGTTCTATCTTTTATCATATAAGTTTCTGATCTTCTTTTATTTGCAATCTTTTACTTTCCAATTTATATCATAAAAATACCAAAAATATTCATATTATCTTATTATCTCTATCAGATCTCACTTTTGCAAGTTTCGTGAAGGGATTGACAACCCCTTTATCGCGTTGGTTGCGAGGTTCTTGTTTGTTTGTGTAGGTGCGTGGGACTTTTGAGGATCCTCCTACTGGATTGATACCTTGGTTCTCAAAAACTAAGGGAAATACTTACGCTACTTTGTTACATCACCCTTTCCTCTTCAAGGGAAAACCAACGCAGTGCTCAAGAGGTAGCAACGCACAAAATGAGCATGCTCATCTAAAGATTTTCCCTCAACTAAACTAGTTGGGGTTTCAGCACGAGCACATATAGATTGAAGATGATCCAATTAGAACACGTTAAGTGGATCCGTATTAATAGATTTTTAGCAATCAAAGATAAAAGCAAAATAGAACGCACATGGAAACACAAGCAAACATAAGATCGAACGAAAGAAGGGTGAAGAAAAGGCAAATCTTTTCGAAAATAGTTTTAGAAGTGGGGGAGAGGAAAACGAGAGGCAAATGGCGAATAATGTAATGCAAGAGATGAGAGTTTATGATGGGTACTTGGTATGCCTTGACTTGACGTAGATCTCCCTAGCAACAACGCCAGAAATTGGTAAGTTGATGGGAGACAAATATTGACTTGACTTAGCGCAAATCTCCCCGGCAACGGAGCCAGAAATTCTTCCTGCTACTTCTTGAGCTTGCGTTGGTTTTCCCTTGAAGAGGAAAGGGTGATGCAGCAAAGTAGAAATAAGTATTTCCCTCAGTTTGAGAACCAAGGTATCAATCCAGTAGGAGACAACGCACAAATCACCGAATACTTACACAAACAATCAAACAAACTTGCACCCAACGCGATAAAGGGGTTGTCAATCCCTTCACGGTTACTTGCAAAATTGAGATTTGATAGAGATAGATAAATGATAAAGTAAATATTTTTGGAATTTTTGGTTTAAGATCGGATAGTAAAAGATTGCAAGAATACTACATCGGAAACTAAAATTGTAGAACGAAAACTTATATGATGGAAAAGAGACCCGGGGGCCATAGGTTTCACTAGAGGCTTCTATCAAGATAGAAAATAATACGGTGGGTGAACAAATTACGACCGAGAAATTGATAGAAAAGCACAAAATTATGAGGATATCTAAGGCAATGATCATGAATATAGGCATCACGTCCGTGTCAAGTAGACCGAAACAATTCTGCATCTACTACTATTACTCCACGCATCGACTGCTATCTAGCATGCATCTAGAGTATTAAGTTCATAAAGAACGGGGTAACGCATTAAGTAAGATGACATGATGTAGAGGAATTAACTCAAGCAATATGATGAAAACCCCATCTTTTTATCCTCGATGGCAACAATACAATACGTGCCTTGCTTCCCCTACTGTCACTGGGAAAGGACACCGCAAGATTGAACCCAAATCTAAGCACTTCTCCCATTGCAAGAAAAACCAATCTAGTTGGCCAAACCAAACCGATAATTCAAAGAGACTTGCAAAGACATCAAATCATGCATATAAGAATTCAGAGAAGATTCAAATAATATTCATGGATAAGTTGATCATCAATCCACAATTCATCAGTCTCGGCAAACACACCACAAAAAAGTATTACATCGAATAGATCTCCAAGAACATCGAGAAGAACATGATATTGGCAATCAAAGAGAGACAAGAAGCCATCTAGCTACTAGCTATGGACCCGTAGGTCTGAGGTAGACTACTCACGCTTCATCGGAAGGGCAGTGGTGTTGATGTAGAAGCCCTCCGTGTTCGAATCCCCCTCCGGCAAGACGCCTCAAAAGGTCCCTAGATGGGATCTCACGGGTACAAAAGGTTGCGGCGGTGGAAAAGTGTTTTTGTGGATGCCCCTGTTGGTTTGGGGGTATATGGGAATATATAGGAAAAATAATTAGGCCAGGAGACCCACGAGGGGCCCACAAGACAGGGGACGTGCCCTCCACCCTCGTGGCCGCCTCGTGGCTCCTCCGACTTCATCTCCAAGTCTCCTGGTTTGCTTCTGGTCCAAGAAAGACCATCGCAAAAGTCTTATTCTGTTTGGACTCCATTTGGTATTCCTTTTCTGCGAAACTCTAAAACAGGGAAAAAACAGGAACTGGCACTGGGCTCTAGGTTAATAGGTTAGTCCCAAAAATAATATTAAATAGCATAATAATGCATATAAAACATCCAAAACAGATAATATAATAGCATGGAACAATAAAAAATTATAGATACATTGGAGACGTATCAGCGGACTAGGTCCGTGATCTGAGGATTATCCTCATTGTTGCACAGAAGAATTATATCCTTGATGCACCACTAGGTGAAAAACCTATTGCAGGAGCAGATGCAGACGTTATGAATGTTTGGCAAGCTCGATATAATAAATACTTGATAGTTTAGTGCAACATGCTTTACGACTTAGAATCGGGACTTGAAAAATGTTTTGAATGCCACAGAGCATATGAGATGTTCCAAGAGCTGAAATTTGTATTTCAGACTCATGCCCATGTCAAGAGGTATGAGACCTCTGACAAGTACTTTTCCTAAAAGATGGAGTAGAATAGCTCAACTAGTGAGCATGTGCTCAAAATGTCTGGGTACTACAATCGCTTGAATCAAGTGGGAGTTAATCTTCCAGATAAGATAGTGATTGACAGAGTTCTCTAGTCACTACAACCAAGCTACTAGAACTTCGTGATGAACTATAATATGCAAGGGATGACGAAAACGATTCCCGAGCTTTTTGTGATGCTGAAATCGGCGAAGGTGGAAATCAAGAAAGAGCATCAAATATTGATGGTTAACAAGACCACTAGTTTCAAGAAAAAGGGCAAGGGAAAGAAAGGAAACTTCAAGAAGAATGGCAAGCAAGTTGTCACTCCATGAACAAGCCCAAATCTATACCTAAGCCTAAAACTAAGTGCTTCTACTGCAATGGGAATGGTCACTAAAAGCGGAACTACCCCAAATACTTGGCGGATAAGAAGGATGGCAAAGTAAACAAAGGTATATTTGATATACATGTTATTGATGTGTACCTTACTAGTATTCATAGTAGCTCCTGGATATTTGATACCGGTTCGGTTGCTAAGATTAGTAACTCGAAACAGGAGTTGCAGAATAAATGGAGACTAGTTGAGGATGAGGTGACGATGTGTGTTGGAAGTGGTTCCAAGATTGATATGATCATCATCGCACACTCCCTATACTTTCGGGATTAGTGTTGAACCTAAATGAAATGTTATTTGGTGTATGCATTGAGCATGAACAAGATAGGATCGTGTTTATTGCAATACGATTATTCATTTAATTCAGAGAATAATTGTTATTCTATTTACATGAATAAAACCTTCTATGGTCATATACCCAATGTGAATGGTTTAATGAATCTCGATTGTAGTGATACACATATTCATAATATCGATGCCAAGAGATGCAAAGTTGATAATGATAGTGCAACATACTTGTGGCATTGCCGTTTAGGTCATATTGGTGTAAAGCGCATGAAGAAAATCCATATGGATGGACTTTTGGGATCACTTGATTATAAATCATTTGATACTTGCGAACCATGCCTCATGGGCAAGATAACTAAAACGCCGTTCTTTGGAACAATGGAGCGAGTTAATAACTTATTGGAAATAATACATACCGATGTATGAGGTCCGATGAGTGTTGAATCACGTGGCGGGTATCATTATTTTCTCACCTTCACTGATGATTTAAGTAGATATGAGTATATCTACTTCATGAAACACAAGTCTGAAACATTTGAAAAGTTCAAAGAATTTCAGAGTGAAGAGGAGAATCATCGTAACAAGAAAATAAAGTTTCTATGATCTGATCACAGAGGCGAATATTTGAGTTACGAGTTTGGCCTTCATCTAAACAATGTGGAATTATTTCACAACTCACGCCACCTGGAACACCACAGCGTAATGGTGTGTCCGAATGTCGTAACCGCTCTTTATTAGATATGGTGTGATATATGATGTCTCTTACTGATTTACCACTATCGTTTTGGGGTTATGCGTTAGAGACAGCCGCATTCATGTTAAATAGGGCACCGTCTAATTCTGTTGAGATGACACAGTATGAACTGTGGTTTAGCAAGAAACCTATGCTGTCATTTCTTAAAATTTGGGGTTGCGACACTTATGTCAAAAGGCTTCAACCTGATAAGATCGAACCCGAATCAGAGAAGTGCATCTTCATAGGATACCCTAAGGAAAAAATTGGGTACACCTTCCATCACAGATCTGAAGGCAAGATCTTTATTTCTAAGAATGGGTCCGAAGGAGTTTCTCTCGAAAGAAGTGAGTGGGAGGAAAGTACAACTTGATGAGGTAAATGTACCTTCTCTCCAATTGGAAAGTAGTACATCAGAGAAAACTATTCCCGTGATGCCTACACCAACTAGAGAGGAAGCTAAGTATGATGATCAAGAAACTTCAGATCAAGTTACTACTAAATTTCGTAGGTCGACCAGAGCACGATCCGCACCAGAGTGGTACGGTAATCTTGTCCTAGAAGTCATGTTACTAGACCAAGGCGAACCTACAAACTATGAAGAAGCTATGATGAGCCCAGATTCCAACAGATGGCTTGACGCCATAAATCTGAGATAGGATCCATATATGAGAACAAAGTGTGGACTTTGGTGGACTTACCCGATGATCGGCAAGCCATAGAGAATAAATGGATCTTCAAGAAGAAGACTGACGATGATGGTAATATTACTATCTACAAAGCTTGACTTGTCACAAAAAGGTTTTCGACAAGTTCAAGGGGTTGACTACAATGAGACTTTCTCAACCGTAGCGATGCTTAAGTCCGTCTGAATCATGTTAGAAATTGCCACATTTTATGAAATCGGGCAAATGGATGTCAGAACTGTATTTCGTAAATGGATATCTCTAAGAAAAGTTGTACATGATGCAACCAGAAGGTTTTGTCGATCCTAAATGTGCTAACAAGGTGTGCAAGCTCCAGCGATCCATCTATGGACTGGTGCAAGCATCTCAGAGTTGGAATATACGCTTTAATGAGGTGATCAAAGCATATGGTTTTCTACAGACTTACGGTGAAGCCTGTATTTACAATAAAGTGAGTGGGAGCTATGTAACATTTCTGATATTATATGTGGATAACATATTGTTGATTGGAAATGATATAGAATTTCTGGATAGCATAAAAGGAAAATTGAATAAGAATTTTTCAATGAAAGACCTCCGTGAAGCTGCTTACATATTGGGCATCAGGATCTATAGAGATAGATCAAGACGCTTGATAAGACTTTCAATGAGTACATACCTTGACAAGATTTTGAAGGAGTTCAAAATGGATCAGTTAAAGAAGGAGTTCTTGCCTGTATTGTAAGGTGTGAAGTTGAGTAAAGACTCAAAACCCGACCACGGCAGAAGATAAAGAGAGAATGAAAGTCATTCCCTATGCCTCAGCCATAGGTTCTATGAAGTATGCCATGCTGTGTACCAAACCTGTTATGTACCTTGCCATGAGTTTGACAAGGGGGTATAATAGTGATCCGGGAATAGATCACTGGACAACAATCAAAATTATCCTTAGTTACCTTAAAAAAGACTAAGGAAATTTTTCTCGGTTATGGAGGTGATAAAGAGTTTGCCGTAAAGAGTTACATCAATGCAAGCTTTGGCACTGATCTATATGATTCTAAGTCTCAATCTAGATACGTATTCAACTGGGAGTAATTAGCTAGAGTAGATCCATGCATAGCATTGTAGACATAGAAATTTGCAGAATACATACGGATCTGAACATGGTAGACCAGTTGACTAAACCTCTCTCACAAGCAAAACATGATCACACCTTAGTACTCTTTGGGTGTTAATCACATGGCGATGTGAACTAGATTATTGACTCTATTAAACCCTTTGGGTGTTGGTCACATGGCAATGTGAACTATGGGTGTTAATCACATGACAATGTGAACTATTGGTGTTAAATCACATGGCAATGTGAACTAGATTATTGACTCTAGTGCAAGTTGGAGACGGAAGGAAATATGCCATAGAGGCAATAATAAAGTTGTTATTATATATTTCCTTATATCATGATAAATGTTTATTATTCATGCTAGAATTGTATTAACCGAAAACTTGATACATGTGTGGATACATAGACAAAACACCATGTCCCTAGTAAGCCTCTACTAGACTAGCTCGTTAATCAAAGATGGTTAAGTTTCCCCATAGACATGTGTTGTCATTTGATGAACGGGATCACATCATTAGGAGAATGATGTGATGGACAAGACCCACCCGTTAGCATAGCATATTGATCGTTCAGTTTTATTGCTATTGCTTTTTTCATGTCAAATACATATTCCTTCGACTATGAGATTATGCAACTCTCGGATACCGGAGGAATGCCTTATGTGCTATCAAATGTCACAACGTAACTGGGTGATTATAAATATGCTCTACAGGTATCTCCGAAGGTGTTTGTTGAGTTGGCATAGATGAGATTTCGATTTGTCACTCAGAGTATCGGAAAGGTATCTCTGGGCCCTCTCGGTAATACACATCATAAGAAGGCTTGCAAGCAAAGTGACTAATCATTTAGTTGTAGGATGATGTATTACGGAACGAGTAAAGAGACTTGCCGATAACGAGATTGAACTAGGTAAGAAGATACCGACGATCGAATCTCGAGCAAGTAACATACCGATGGACAAAGGGAATAACGTATGTTGTCATAACTGTTCAACCGATAAAGATCTTCGTAGAATATGTGGGAGACAATATGAGCATCCAGGTTCCGCTATTGGTTATTGACGGAAGAGGTGTCTCGGTCATGTCTACATAGTTCTTGAACCTGTAGGGTCCGCACGGTTAACGTTCGATGATGATATAGTATTATATGAGTTATGTGATTTGGTGACCGAATGTTGTCCGGAGTCCCGGATGAGATCATGGACATGATGAGGAGTCTCGAAATGGTCGAGAGGTAAAGATTGATATATAGGACGATGGAATTCGGACACCGGAAGTGTTTCAGAGGGGGTTCTGAGCACTCCCGGCAAAAGATATGGGCCTTATGGGCCAAAAGGGGAAACACACCAGCCACAAGGGGCTGGTGCGCCCCCCATATGGACCGACCAAAGAGGAGAAGGAAAGAGGGGAAGGGAAAAAGTAAAAGTAGGAAGTACTACTTCCTTCTTCCCCCTTTCCTCCCCCCTCCAACAATTTATGGAAAGGGGGGCGCCACTTAGGAAACCCCCAAGTAGGATTTGGATCCTACTTGGGGCGCCCATGGCTGCCTCCCCTCTCCCTCCCACCTATATATATGAGGAGGGGGCGCCTAGCACACCCACAACATAATCTTAGCCGTGTGTGGCGCCCCCCTCCACAATTTACACTCTCGGTCATATTTTCGTAGTGCTTAGGCGAAGCCCTGCAAGGATCACTTCACCATCACCGTCACCACGTCGTCATGCTGATGGAACTCATCTACTACCTCGAAGACTTGCTGGATCAAGAAGGCAAGGGACGTCACCGAGCTGAACGTGTGTAGAACTCAGCGGTGTCGTACGTTCGGTACTCGATCGGTGAATTGTGAAGAAAGTTCGACTACATCGGTCATGTTGTGAAACGCTTCCGCTTACGGTCTACAAGGGTATGTAGACAAACTCTCCCCCCTCGTTGCTATGCATCTCCTAGATAGATCTTGCGTGAGCATAGGAATTTTTTTGAAATGGCATGTTACGTTTCCCAACACGAAGGGCATGCAGGTGTAACAATACACGTCGCATGGGGAGAGGAAGGTTGTCTTCTCAACATCCTTTACCGCCATCTTGATCTGGTGATAGCCTGAGAAGGCGTCTAAGAAGCACAGCAGATCGCACTCGGCGGTGGAATCCACGATTTGATCGATGTGCGGGAGCGGGAAAGGGTCCTGAGGGCAGGCCTTGTTGAGCCTCGTGAAGTTGACACACATGCGCTCTTTCCCGCCCTTCTTGGGGATGATGACTGGATTAGCCAGCCACTCCGGGTGCCGCACCTCCCGAATGACGCCGGCTTCTTGCAGCTTCCGGACCTCCTGGACAATGGATGCTTGTTTCTCTTGGGGTTGTCATCATGCCTTCTGTTTCACCGGGCGTGCATTGGGGCACACCATCAAGTGGTGCTCGATCACGTCCTTGTTTGCCCTGAGGAAACCAACCAACGCCTCCTCTTGCTCCGGAGGGAGGCCGGCGCCTATGGTGAAAGTGGGGCCTAAGCCCCCGTCATCGATAGGTACCTGCTTCTTCTCGGCTCGTTCCTAAGAGAACAACTTCTTCTTAGCGCGTGCGTCCTCCGGAGGCTCGGCGACGCTCACCACATCGGGGCGCGAGGCCGTTGCGGCCTTGTAGACAGACTTGAGGGCTCGAAGCGCGTCTTTGGTGTCCCCGACTACAGAAATGATGTTGTTGCTCCCAGGCATCTTGATAACGTTGTAGCCTGAGTGCGTAGTTGCCATGAACTTGGCGAGGGCCGGATGCCCCAGAATGGCATTGTACGGGAGGATGATGCAGGCCACGTCGAAGTCGATCAACTCAGTGCAGTAGTTGCCGCAAGTGCCGAAGGTGACGGGGAGGCGCACGTGCCCTAGGGGAGTGGTGGAGCCTTTGGCAACCCCCGAGAAGGGATTAGTGGGCACGATCTGGTCGTAGGGAACCTGGAGCATGCTGAAGGCCTCCACGGAGAGGACGTTGAGGTCGGTGCCACCGTCAATGAGGGTGGGAGTAACCGCCACATTATTGATGGTAGCCATGCACAACATGGGGAACGCACTAGCGGCAACCATAGTCTTGGGATGATCCCTGAAGTCGAAGGTGATGTCGGTCTTTGGCATTGCACGGCTCTGCGGGACCTCCTACTGTGGCCGGGGAGCGCCTACCCGGCAAAGGAGCTGCTTGACGTGGCGGCCATACGCGGGCGCCTGCGACCCACCGAGGATACACACAAACGTGTGAGGTTCGGGGGCCACGAAACACGCGATGAATAGATGGTAGAGCTCCTCCCAGGTGGACACTGAGGCCTCGGGGAGGCCACGAAGCCAGGAGCACGGCATCTCTGTGAGGGCCAGAGGGAGCCAGTTCGCCATGGCTTTGTTGTCACCGCCGACCGCCCTGATGGCATGTGCATACAGCCGAAGGAACTCCTTGGGGTCTGCCAAGCCGTCATATCGCGGGGGCAGCACCGGCCTAAACTTCGCTGGCCACCGCACCCGACGCAGGATGGGGGTGAAGGCCTGGCAGCCCGCAACATCTCCATAGGCCACGGGCGGCCAAATCGGCAACGCAACGTCCGCCATGGAAACCACGAGGCGAGGGCAAAGCGCGGTCGGCAGAGAAGCGAAACCTCGACACGCCCCTACCTGGCGCACCAAATGTCGGATTCAGGGCTCCGTGGACCCAAGAAGGTTTGAACGCTAGGGCGTGTGTGAAGATCTCAACCTCTCGAGTCTCTGCTCGCCACCCTTCAGCCTAGCTGCGTCGAGCGCACGCGAATGAGGAGGAAGAAGATGAACACGGCAGTTTACCCAGGTTTGGGCCACCTTGCGGTGTAAAACCCTACTCCTGCTTTGTGGTGGATTGGCCTCACGAGGAGGCTGAGTATGAACTAGTACAATGGTTTGAGCGGCCCCGTGAGGGCTCAAGAACGGGGTTGAAAAAGATTTGATCCCCATCGTGGTGGCAGCTAACCTATATTTATAGTGGCCTCGGTCCTCTTCCATCAAAGCTTAGACGGGAAGGGATCCCACAACGGACAATTTTGAAAGTGGACAAGTAGTACATCTTATCCTGACGAAAGGTAGTCTTCGCCTGCAAAGCCTCGGGCCATAACGGACCAGTGGGCTCGGCGATGACATCCGTCCAGCCGAGCCCGTGGTCTTGGTCTCGTTGCACTGGAATGGGAAGCTTGCAAGCCTTCCTCGAGAACCTGCGCCTGTCCTTGCTCCCGTTGCACCAAAGGGAAAACTGCCTCCTTTCCCGTTGGCACCCGCCTGGCCACAATCATCATGGCTCACGTCATCGTGACCTCGTGAGGCCGGGTTCCTGCATAGAAATCTCCGCTCCTCGGGAGGCAGCCTGAGGAGGCCACTCCTCTGGAGGTCTTGGTGTCGCCAACCTCGCGAGGCCAGGGGGCCTCGCGAGGGTCTTGTCCCTGGGGTGTTGTAGCCGATCTGTACCAGGCTTTTGATGGGCCCACATGCTGGGCTGCAGGCAGGCAGGCCTGGGTACCCCCGATCCCAGGACGCGGACAGAGTCTATGGAAGTAAGGCTGAAGTTGATGTTCAATTCCTATGAAATTGAGGTATAGGAATACAATTTCAAATGAATTTGGGTGCCACTGTTACTTCAATCCAAAGGCATTCCTTAACGGGAAAATATGAAGGCCTCCTTTGGCTCATAGAATAGTAATATCATAGGAATAGAAAATTTATAAGTGAGATGACATGTATCTCAATTCTTATAGAGAAAGAGATTTCACTTGGTTCATAGAATATGAATTTGTTTCACTGGGTTTAGGCTAATGTTTTTTTCTTTGAAATGTGAAGGATTGGTTTCGATCCTACATAGGAATAGGAATCCATTCCTAAGATCCAAAGGACCCCAGAGAAATTTTTCCTACAATCCTATCCATTAGAATTTCTATAAAGTTACACTAGACTAAAGGAGGCCTAAGAATAACAATCCTACAAAATTCCCGCAATCCGAAGCATTGACGATTCACTGGTGGTGGCAAGGAATAAGACCTCGTATGTCACGCGTTGCGCGCGGAATAGGGCGAGCCACACACACTGTGCAATGGCGGACCGACCCATTTATGGCTTTGCAGGGTTCTTTTCTTCAAAAAAATCTTTGTCCAAAAAGTCTCTGGATACCCCGTGCGCACGGGCCTAGAAGACCCCTGTGTGCACATGGCCCCTCGCTGTAGAAGCTGCTGAGCCCGTGCGCACAGGTTTGTATCGTGCGCACGGGCCTCACTTACCCCGTGCGCACGGGCTCTACGGGATGGACGTGCCTATATAATCCGTACCTTGGGTCATGTTTAGGGTTCGCAAAGACATATGTGAGATATTTTGAGAGTTTTGCTCCTTCTACCACTCCACTGGAGATCAAGGCCTCTTAGGAGAGGATCCACCTGTGAATTTCAAGATCTCCACTTGGAGAAGACTATCATCAAGACCTCACCTCCTTAGGAGTGGGAAGAACCTTTATCTAGTGCTTGTTTCCTTTGATTGTTCATGTATTATGGACCTATGTGTTTACTATTCTACTAGATGTGTAATTGGATGTTGTTGGAGTGATTTCCTCTTTGTGTTCTTTGTGTTCATCTCCTTTCTCTCCTCCAAGTGTGAAAAGATCCCTCTTAGGGTTTCACCCTACAACAGTTACATTCATATGTATAAATGTCCTTCCAATATTTAACAGTCATCATGTGTTTGAAAATTTTAACGGCAAACTTGAAAAATGGTCACCCTGTATTGTAGAATTGTTCATTGTATATTAAAATAAACTAGAACATGAAGGTGCGCTTTGACACGCCAGTTTGTTTTGAAACGTGTGATATAATTTCAGAATAGATACAAATGGTCAAATACATCAAAATGATATATTTCACCGGAGAAATACACCGTAATAGTTCTTAGGGAAACACTGGCGTTCAACTTACCGATCTTTTCTTTTGCGTCCGCCGCGTCCTATGCTTGCCATGCATCTTGATTGGGCCCGCACACCGCATTTCTTTTTCATCCTTATCTTCATGGTATGCTGGTCACTAATCCGTTTTTGTAGCTACTCCCATTCCTGCAAGTGGCCACCTGTTTCAGAAAGTAAACCACAACAAATGCTATGTTGCGGACCATCTGCCAGTCCCTTTGTTTGACATGTGGCCGCCCACGTCTTATCTCTTCGTCTCTCTGCGTCATCTTATCTCTTTTTCAACCTCTCCCCCTTGTATACAAGTGTCTATCAATGGTGTACATCTAGCCGGTGAGGAGGATGGTGATGAAGCAAGCGGCGCGATGGGGGGACGGGCGATGCATCTCCTCCCTCACCACCGTCTGGCGGGCGCACGTCGGCAGCGACGCGATGGCAGGGATGGGCGGCGCCGCTCCCCCTCACCACCATCCGGCAGGAGCTCGTGGCAAACAACAATGGTGTTTTTTTGCAACATTGAATTTGTTGCAAGGAAGATTTCTGCAATACTAGTCATGTTGCAAAACTTTCTTTCGTACCACCATATGAAGGTGAGACCAAAAAAAAACTGCAACAACACCTCAGTTGCAAAGTTTTTCTGCAACAATTTGCTGCAAGAAAAATGAAGACAAAAAAATAAATTCCGCAACACGAGCTATGTTGTAAAAAGAATCCCACAAAAGTCCACAAGATCATTCATGTTACAAGTGTTTCTGCAACAAGGTCTCTGTTGCAAAGTAGAGAAAGACATGCATCCGCTCGATTTATCAAATCCGACGGCTCGTGAGGCGGTAAAAAGATCCGCCGACCGACGCGTAGCAGTCCCCTATTTCTTATCAACATTGTAGGTTTTTTACCGCTGCAATTGCAATGGTTGTTCTAGGACAAAATTTCCTCCTTTTACATCCAATACTAATATCAGTATAAGTCGGGTACTTATGAAAATCATACTTCTCCAGGATTTCTTCAATCTATTTTCAAATCTGATGATTTTCCAATCCACAAAGGGTTGTCTTATACCAATAGTCTTACACGAAGAACAATGTTCTCATAGCATGCCTTCTGTGACATGTAACAGAACTGATATACTAATTCAATATTCACATAACAGTCAAATCTTCAATTGAAAAAAATCTTCAGCAGCGAAGGCAGCACATGCATTTCAAGCCAACAAACTGTATAAACCTAACAATAGAGGGGATACTGAATTAACGATAGTTCTAGTATCAAATGCAACATCAAGGGAAGTTAATGTGTTGTACACATTGTATAGCTCACTCATCGCTCAGGTACAGTTGACGGTGCGACTGATGAATTATTGGGTTTTACCATGTAAAGTATGGCAATCGCCAAGCAATCTATGTACCAGACTATCAATCAACCTAACGAGTATGCAGATGACATATCCCTGTGACTGAGTTACAACAGTATGAAGTCCAATGTAACAGAAGATTTGAGGGGAGAATGTGGGCCTGAACTCCAACAATCAAGAGGATGCAGCTGTAAATGGTTCACTAGCCTCCAGAAGCTTGTCAAGCAAGCCGGTGAACACAACAGAATCAGTCTCATTGGGCTTGAATTTGAGGAGAGCAGAAGGTACTAGGCCTTCATCTTGCAACGTGCGTGCCCGCTCTCCTGTATTTGGGGAATGCGGTAGCACACGTGACCTAGGAACAGCTGGACAGATAAGATCAAATTCCAAACCTGGCTGCTTCAAAGCATCCGCGACAAACTGCATCAGGGAAAGCAGCAGATTAACCAAAATGCTACACAACCAGTAATGAAATGAATACACAATGCTAGAAGAATATAGCTTTAAACACTACTTCCTTCGTTCCATAATTCTTGTCACAGTTTGAGTTCAAATTTGAACGAGAACCACGACAAGAATTAAGAATCGGAGGGAGTAAAATAACATTTGGATAGCCCGACATAGGCATGTGAACAACTTCATGCCTTCCACATACATAAAGACTGTTATTTACAGCTTCGCCAGTGGCCCATAAGCCAAACTCACAAACTCCAGAATTACACTTGGGAGTGTTCATGCCAATTGACAAATAATCAGTAGCACAAAATACATAGTGTATATGACAAGTTACAACTCCTAGAGTGGAATCAAATACTAAAAGATTCACCACCTCATTCTGGATTGCGAGATATACAGATGATACTCAATGGGACAAAATCATATGGACGAACAAGCATAGAGGGCAGAAGTACCTCATATAGTGAACCAGTAGCCTCCGCTGGAAGGAATACACCCTGGAGAATTACTCCATCAGGAAACTGAACTCGGATGACAGCTTGTTTGTACTTCTGTCGAGCAGCCAGTGCCTGCTTCTCCTTATATGACTTTGGAATTAGCAACCGAGATTGTTCCAGCCTTTCCCTCCTCATCTTTGCCTCATTCCTTACCTCCTCACCACTAAGTTTGTAGAAAGAATCCGGTGTATCAATTTCTGCAACAGAACTTCCAGGGACATTGAAGAATACCCGAATCTGTGAATTTATCATGGAAGTTTAATAAATTACATTTCTAAGGACATATAAATGGGATCAACAGCAAACTGCAAAATGGACAATCAATTGCACAACATAACAGAAAAAGGAGGCATCAGAGCACATATAGTCGTATATATGCTAAATTTCAGGTTTGAAAAGAAATATTCTTACAGTAATTACTAAATTCAACATGTTGAGGAAAAATAAAATAAAACAAGTGGTGAATCACAGTTTGCGGATCTGACATTTCTGCCAACAGATGCACATATATTATATCGGACGCTGATATATCCCTGCCAACTTATGCACATATATATCAGACGCTGATATATCCCAATACCATGATATGCATCTTATTGGAAGTACATGCTGGGAGCTGTGACATGTCAATTTAGCTTCTTCAATCAGAAGTTGCAACAGTTTTACCTGAACCCATACGTGATACGTCCATCCCCGCAAGTAAGATCAGATTCAAAAATAAAATCCGAATATCTGCATCTGATATATAATCAGGACCAAGTGCCAATGTTTCATTAGAACTAATTGCTCTACAATTTTTGAAATATACTCCCTCCGTCCCATAATGTAAGACGTTTTTTGACACTACATTATGGGACGGAGGGAGTACATTTTATCATTGGACAACTGTATACAATGCTTTTTTTTTGTAGCATTTGTCTTGCACGATAGAGACAACATGTAGTTTTATCTCAAACAGGAACATCATAAAGATGCCATTCCACATACTTTGTAGCAAAAAGTAACAACATTGACAAAACGCTACAATGTTCAGAACATAGAAATAACTTAATTTATGTATGAACTAAAAATTATAGGTATACAAAGGACAGGCCAAATCTTCCAAAGTGTACTGTGTACAACAATACAAAAGACAGGCCAAAACTCAAACATGAATAAGAAGTGTACGACAATATAAAAGACAGGCCAAAACTCAAACATGAATATAGAAGTGTACAGCCAAAGGAAGTATCACATTTTACATACTACTTAGTTTGCTACATTCTGACCTCCGACATATGGAGTAATATAGACTGTGCAAGTTCTGTGGAATTCCACAATATCTCATGGAAATGGTACCACATTGTTAAGACATGCCTATATATGAACATGACCGCAGAATTTATACACTGACCTCACAGAAATGGCACCACATTTTTATGATCTATTGGTGTAAGAACATCAATATTCGGTCATTTTTACTCATCACTAAGTTCAAACAAAATATATTTCTCACGAGTAAAGATGTGGCATGGGTATACCCAGAATATCAGAGTGTGGACAAACCAAACTATCCATGCAGTACAATCCAAAATATGATCATTCACATAACCAATTGATGGAGTATATTGAATTAGACGCCTGCTCACCTGACGATCAACAATCTTGTTAACCTCCTTTTGCTCATCGACTCCGCTGCGGCAGCTCTCTTTGGACTCAGACCCGGCCAGCGTCGGTAGCGGTGCCGAAGGATGGGACCTCTCAAGCAGGAGCACAGCCTGCCTGATCCCGCTAAGCCTTGCTTCGGCAGGAGTCTCGTCCATCACGGCA
>NC_057807.1:373314670-373318273 GCF_018294505.1 Triticum aestivum
AGGAGGAGATGACGGCGGTGAAGGGGGTGAAGGGGGTGAATTCGGAGGGGCCGGCCGGGCGCGGGGGCTGCTGCTTGGGGGCGGGCCTGGGGTTAGGGTTAGGGTTTGAGGGGCGGGAGGAGGAGGTGGAGGCGGAGGGGGGAGGGCCGGAGCCGAGGACGTGGGAGGGGCCCTTGAAGGACGGGGCGGAGGAGGAGGTGACCTTCTTCATGAGATCCTTCATCTTGTCCTTCATCATGGAGGCCGGCGGCGACGAGGTGTAGGCGGCGGAGGAGGAGGAGGAAGAAGATTGGCGTGGACGGGGAGTAGACTTGGTGGTGGTTGTCTTGTCTCCGCGGGGTTCGTTCGAGGGGAAGAAGCAACGCGAGGGGGGCGAATTGATAAAGAAGGAAGAGCTACGGAAGTACGGAGGTGGAGATCCAGCTGGGAAATGAAGCCGGGCATCCGGCAATGGTACTAGTATGGTACTTCGCTGCCAAGGCATCTTCGCCGAGTGGGCCGGGCCGCAGAGGGCCAACCACCATGGCCCATCGGGGCGGCTATACTCGTGGGTACCCATGCAGCCTGAGTGGGGAAATGGCAGCCGACCAAGGGTGCTCCTCTCCCTGAAAAAAAAAAAAACCAAGGGTGCTCCTATGCACCACCTTCAGCGAATGGAAACTGGCGCTCACAGCAGTTACACTAGTATAATTCTCAAAAAAAAAACAGTTACACTAATATACTCCTATGTTTTAGGCTAACCACCAGACCTACTTAGGGCATGTCCAATGCAAGGCGCCTATTTGGGTGCTTGAGCAATAATAAAAACATAGATTTTATACTTAGCGCCTGCCTGGAGTCTTCGCGTACAACGCATGCACGTAAGCACCTGCCCCCTCGTCAACGCAACTTGTGTGGAGAAAAGATCGGAGCGCTCGGCGCATGGACTGGCATCGGCGCCACATATTTTCCTACGATCGACTGGGATTCTGGAATAACCGCAAGGAAATCAAACCTGACGTCCTTTCTTAGCGCCTGCATTGGACATGTCCTTAGCGCTAGTGATTGAAATCATCGCGAGTATCATAAGAACGATTGCAGACGCGCTATTTATTGCACAGAATACTGTATGGTTTACTTTAGAGCTTAGATTTTTGAATTTCTTGAATACAGTTTGGAAAACGTGATTTTTTTTGGAAAAACGTGAACAACATTTGAAAGTTCTCAGATTTCAAAAAAAGTTCACAAACATGTACAAAAAGTTCGTCTATTAAAAAAAAGTTCACAAAATCAAAAGAAGTTCATGTATTCAAAAAAAACGTTCATGAATATGAAAAAAGGTTCGTCGAATTTGAAAAAAAATCATCGATTTTGAAAAAAAGTTCATCAATTTTGAAAAGAGTTCATCGCACATGAAAACTAGTTCATCGAATTTGACAAAAGGTTCATGGATCTTGAAAAAAGTGCATTGATTTTTTTTAAGTTCATAAAAGTTGAAGGAAAGTTCGTCGATTTTGGAAAAAGTTCATAAAATTTGAAATTTAGTTCATTGAATCTGAAAAACAAATACATAAATTTTGAAGAAAAAATTCACGAATTTGGAAACAGCTCATCGAGCAGAGGAAAAAAGGAAAAGGAAAAAAAAAGAAAAAAGTGAAATGAAAAAGAAGAAGAAAGTAGTAGAAAAGAGATGGAAGTGGACACGTGAAGATTGCTGGCGCAGTGGTTAGTGCAACCTAGCTCGAAGCAGGAGGTCTCCGGTTCGAGTTGCCAGTGCGCACGCCCATAGTTTTTCTTCTCTTTGAAAAACAAAGAAAGCAAAGTCAGACGGGCTGGCCAAGCACGAACGGTGTAGGCGTCCATTTGCGAAAACGCCTGTAATGGGCGCCTTAAGCGTCGAATAGGGTTTGCCTCGACTAAGGGGTTAGGATTCCCGGTCAAAAAAAAAGGCGTCAGGATTCAGGGTTAACAGTCGCCTCCATTCCCTAAAAAAAATATAGCCACCTCCAATCTTTTCTCCGTCTCGTTGGTGGCCTCCAACGTGCAACCCAAACATCAGCAGAGTAGGCGCCGCTCGACCTCCATCGCTTGCGCAGGAAGATGCTTCACTCAAGTTGTCTGCATCAACCCAATCCAGTCGACATACGGATCCCGATTTCTCTACACAACTTGTAGCAACAATGATAAAGGGTAAGCTACACTCGTGCACACCCATCCCTTATGCCAGTGGCACCAAATGCCCAGATGTTGTTAACATGATGAAGAAGGTCACCAATGCGAGTAAGTTAGCAAATGAGGTCACAAATGTATATTTCACGTGTATTATCTCAGATAGCACCCACCGTGATGGCGCCATATACACACATAGGGGTTTGAAGGAAGATTGGGATATCGAAGACCGCAGCGAGACTCAGTTGGAGCCGATGATGTTCTCCAAGGCAACTGAATGTTCGAATTTTGGAAGAAACATGTTGCAATGTTTCTCATTGGGGTTGGCTGAGTGTTCCACCAACAATAACCACATTCAATTGTATGGGTGCATAGCAACGCGGAATGATGGGATTGCATGGTTAACTATGTTTTGAATCGCAGCATGGATGACCCCATAATCGCACATAAGCGTTCTCTCATCCAAATGATTGGCCCTAAGAGAGGCATTGAAATGGCTCACCCTGTATTAATCGAGTTCGATATGAGGATCAAGAATGGAGGGAAAGAGGAAGATGATCTGCAGTTGATAGATGGGGCAATAAATTGCAACCTCTATAGACCAAGGAAACCAATCATACATTGCATTAAGGGCGATTTGTGGTGCCGTTGACATATCTTTAGCCTATGTTGAGTACGTTGTGGAGACAACGATAGAGGTTGTTATATGAGAAATGCATCATGGCTTCGGTTTATCTTTGTGATCCTTTGTTTATGTTTGGGAGGCCTATGAAGAGATTCAGCTTTTCCATGGCACCATTGATCAGTCGTGTGGCTTCAGAAGGTTTGTGCTTGCTATCTCGTTAGGTGACGTGATGATATTGAAGCTCAAGTTAGGTAACAGTGGTGTTGAAATTCGTCGTTCTTTTAAAGTTAAGCCACATGGATGTTCTAGTCGGCAGATAAAACATGAGCTCGCAAACATCTCGGTGAAGGTGACTTTGTCCACTATTTTGAACGTGGCGGAAATTTTGCTTCCTGGGTTCATGGTACTGTTAATCAGTCACGTGGCATCATAAGATATATGGCTTGATGTCACGACGAGCACTGCTGCTATTGAAGTTTGGCAATAACAAAATGTTTAGCGTTGTGGTCCATCAAACTAAGCTATATGGATGTGCTAGTCGAAAGACAAATCTCGAGCTCGCTTCTGTCACGGTGGAGGTAACTTGTTGTGTTATTTGAACTCCCCCTATATTTCTCCACTTAGTCCTTAATTATGTTATTTGATACATGCTACTTCTTGAGCTTGCGTTGGTTTTTTCCTTGAAGAGGAAAGGGTGATGCAGCAAAGTAGAGATAAGTATTTTTCCTCAGTTTGAGAACCAAGGTATCAATCCAGTAGGAGACAACGCACGAATCACCAAATACCTGCACAAACAATCAAACAACTTGCCAACACGATAAAGGGGTTGT
>NC_057807.1:373318339-373319089 GCF_018294505.1 Triticum aestivum
AATCCCTTCACGATTACTTGCAAAAGTGAGATCTGATAAAGATAGATAAACGATAAAGTAAATATTTTTTGGTATTTTTGGTTTATAGATCGGAAAGTAAAAGATTGCAAAATAGTAGATCGGAAGCTAATATGATGGAAAATAGACCTGGGGGCCATAGGTTTCACTAGAGACTTCTCTCAAGATAGCAAATAATACGGTGGGTTAACAAATTACTGTCAAGAAATTGATAGAAAAGCGCAAAGTTATGACGATGTCTAAGGCAATGATCATGAATATAGGCATCACGTCTGTATCAAGTAGACCGAAATGATTCTGCATCTACTACTATTACTCCACACATCGATCGCTATCCAACATGCATCTAGAGTATTAAGTTCATAAAGAACGGAGTAACGCATTAAGTAAGATGACATGATGTAGAGGAATTAACTCAAGTAATATGATGAAAACCCCATCTTTTTATCCTCGATGGCAACAATACAATACATGCCTTGCTGCCCCTACTGTCATTGGGAAAGGACATCGCCAGATTGAACCCAAAGCTAAGCACTTCTCCATTGCAAGAAAAACCAATCTAGTTGGCCAAACCAAACCGATAGTTTGAAGATAATTACAAAGATATCAAAAAATGCATAAAATAATTCAGAGAAGATTCAAATAATATTCATAGATAAGTTGATCATAAATCCACAATTCATCGGATCTCGGCAAACACACCACAAAAAAGTATTACATCGAATAGATCTC